>NW_011888920.1:561236-571142 GCF_000151845.1 Pteropus vampyrus
TTGCTGGCCTGCTGCTCGCCTCCTGCTGTGCAGCCCGGTTCCTAACAGGCCACAGACCAGTATCAGTCCATGGCCCGGGGATGGGGGACCCCTGTTCTAGAGGATAGGACCTGTGTACTCCTTGTCTTCTGTGTTGCCTCAGTGAATGGGGTTTGCCACAAGGAATGAAGGTGGTGTAGTCACTGGGGAAAGAAAGCAAGTCATCAGAACCTAGAAGGAAACAGGAGAGAGAGTGTGGGGTGAGAAGCTGATCTGCAAGGACAGTTTCCCCTCTTGGGACCATTCGCCATGTTTTAAGCACATCATTCTATATTCTCGCTTCTCCTTTGCTGTCTCTAACCCTTTGGTCAAATATGGTACAAAGGGCTGAAGTCTTTTTTACAGAAGCACAAATGTGCCGCGCTGAACACCTTGGTTCTCTTGAACTAATAAAGCACAAACCCAAGATTTTAGAAGAAGTTTAGATATTAAATCTGTGAGGTTTAAGTTCCACATGCCCATAATCTCCAGATCACTCAGAGTCACCAAAGACTGAACAAAAATTTTTCTTGTCCCTGAGCTCAGGAACCCTCTAGCCTCCTTGCTCTGTGCCTATCATACATTTCTCCAGACTTGGCACTATCTTATGCCTGAAACTGTCTTGAAGCACAGCTTTTATCTTTCCAGAGAGTGTCACTATAAGTTTGTGTGAACACATGGACATCCACGCTGGCCTCCGGCCACCTTCCTTACTCCTTCACTTCCTTATAGCTAAGCCCACCTCCATTCACCCCTTTAGAAAAAGCCCATACTGCTCTCACTGAGGTGCTCTGGGAATAATAATCTCCTCTCAGCTATTCTGCCTTCTCCGGGTCCTACAATTCTACTGAGTAATATATTCTTAATTTTATTACATCAAAACCTCAACACTCCTTCAAATCACTCTGAGCCTCACATCCTTTCTACTTACAGGTGCTTAGTGTCAGGACAATAGACTCTACATTAACCATTGAAAGAAGAAAAACTGGGTGATTTTAGGATTTTAAATGTTTTATTTTCATGTTTTATTTTATCTTATTTAGCTATTAAGATCCTATGCTAAAGCAATTATAAACATATTCTCTGCCCTGTTACACTGTGCTTGGAGGGGTGACAGGATGTGGTGATGTCATAAACAACAGCGAGACTAAAAGGTACCCCATCCTGTGGGATAAAGTTCATAAAAATCACTGGAGTCATTAATTATTTATCATTAAGTGTATCTTTTGTAGAGTGGGAAAATAACAGCACCAACATTGGGAACACATGAGTTAGGAGAAGGAGAACACACAGAACTGGACCTGGAGTTCAGAAGTCTTGGTCGTAGTCATTTGTTTTGCTTACATCGTTGTCTTGCTCTGTTTCCACAACAACTCTGAAAGACAGGTAACGTTATCTCCATTTCATAGAGGGGGGAAATGAGTGATTTATTCATGCTCGCAAAATTATAAACATCAGTGTTGAAGCTCCAGGTCTTTCTAACACAAAAACGTGGGGTCTTACCACTAGGTAATGCTGCAATCTGAGTCCTGGCTGGTAAGAAACTAGAGGAAAACACTACTTCCTCTTTTATCTCTGTAGGTTTGGTCTTGGTGGAATTTGGATAGGGTGTAAACTATGTGGATGTTGCATGCTCATCAAGATTATTAAAAGCTAAGGGGAGGGACTGACCTGTGTCTCTGATAGAGTCTTTGAAAAATGCAGTAGAGGTCAATGTGTGGTTTATAGGGGTGGTTTTTGAATGACCATTTGTAAGACTTCATTCTCTGGCTAGTATAAATCATGATCTGCATTCGCACACAAATGCATACATTCACACACACACACACACACACACACACACACACACACACACACATATGTATATTTCAACCCTGACTGATGTAGGAAATGCTATGGTTCACCATACATTTTACTACTTCTAGATTTTCACTTTTTTTCTTCGATTTTCTTCTTCCCCTCTTCTTCTCTTCATTTAACAAACACTTGTTAAATACCTAATATTTGCCAGCCATCAGTAGATTCAGATGAACTAGCAGGATCTTTACCTTCAAATGGCCCTGATTCCACTCCCTCTTTCCCCAGACCTTTATCCTTCTCTATCACCATATTTCTCATTCTGGTTTGGGCCTCTCTTGCACCTCTTCAGATTCCCATAATAACCGCCCAAATGGTCACCTGCCTCAACTTCTTAAGCGTGGATGTTATCGTGTCCTTTTCCCACTTAGAAACTCTTGGTGGCTTCCCACTGCCTAATGAATTGAGTCTAGAACTCCTTTATTTGTGACATTCAAAGCTCTCCTCAGTCTGGTTTTTGACTTGTTAACCTGTATAATTGCCTTCTCTTTTACCCACTTTGCCGGATTCCAAAAGAAATATCATCCCACCAAGTTTATTTCCTACTTCTCCTTTACTTTACCTGTAAAAATTGTATGGTTGCAGTTAAGATGCTACTTTTGATCTCGGTCACATATCCTCAACCAAACCTCTAGCCCTTATTACCCTCTGTTGTATAGGTAATAGTTAATGGCAGTACTATGTGCTCATTTTATCTATGTTACCTCATTTAATTCTTACTACAAGACCATGAGGTAGGTGATTTATTATTTGTATATTACAAATGAAGAAAGTGAGGTTTGAAGACATATTGGCAATATAGGATGATATAGAGATATATCCCAAACCATTCTCCTCTCAGACTGGAATCTCACCTTGGCTTTGGGATCAGTAACTTGTCCAAGGTCACATAGCTCGTCAGTAATGGAGCAAAAATTTGAAGCCAGACTGTCTGATTTCAAAGCCTGAATTGTTTGATCACAGTCTGACACTTTAACTAGGCTGTGAATGCCTAAGTTAAGATGTTAACTTACTTGTTTCTAAATTCCTAGTATGTATCAAAGCAAATTGACTGAATGAATGAGTGAAATGGAGTCAGGGAAAGTTTGAGTGAATTCAGAGTTCTAGAAAACTTCAGGAGATGTGAGAGAAGGGGTTAAAGGAATATATAGCTATTCTTGACCTTGGCAGTGTCTAAGAGGGTTGGATGTCATTTTGGCATGTGAGTGAGAATACTGGGCCAAAATTTCTGGGGACTTAACTTCCCAAATTTTTCTTAGCCTGTCAGTATTGTATGTTCAAAAGACCAAAGCTGGAATCCTTTGGAGAAAGATTATTTTTATGCATCTTTGTGCTGACCTGTATTGTCACTACACGCCCCACAATCCTTTTATTCAGGCCTTGCTCGCAAAGGCCTGAATAAAAGCCCAGAGGACTCTAGGGGTACCATGTGTATTTGTGGACCTGCTGAACCTTTCATCCTAAGAGAGGATTAAAGTTGAACTGCTGGGGGACCCTCCCTTCTTTCCTCAATTTGTCATAAGGCCTGAAAACTGACAAAGTAACCCCGAGAAAGCTGAGGGAGACATTGAGAAAAAGAGAAGACAATTATTTTTCTTTGTAGAATAGCTAAAACAGAAATTGCCTTAATAGTAACAATACACAAACCTTTATTAAGAATGGATGGGTTGCTTTGTTTCATTACAAATATTCAAGATAAATATCTCTAACATAAAGTGAAAAAAATTTAAAGGTTCCAAATGTGGAAACATGCATTTGAGCCATGCCTTTGAAATGTGCCTACACACCATTATTGGTTTGAACCCTGGGGAATCCATAGAGGAGAAAAAATTTATACCACAAGAAAGAATAGAATGTATTTTTTTCATGAAACAACATCAAGAGCATTAAACACATTATTCAAACTGAACCCTATTTTACTATAGTGGATGCTGAGTAATTTATCTAAGTTATGGGTGTATTGTTAGAAATTTATCACACAAAATGTACTCTAGATCTTCTTTTAACCTTTTCATGTTTAAAGAATGAAGGTATTCCATTCTAGTCCCTTAAAGAAGGTCCTATAAGGTGTCATACATTAGCAATTCTATTTGGAAAGAATTACTTTGAAAGAAAGAGTAATTGTATGAAGAACCATAGAGTTTTAATATAAATGACTGCGAAGTGGTATGCGATGGAGGGAGTGGAGCAGAGGAGGGTATGTGTATTGATGTAGTTCTGAAGTGAGAAAATGGAAAAGCCTCACATTCAAACCATTTTAAAGTTAATTCTTGAATTGAAACTATTAAACGAACCCTATCAGTATGCTATTAGGTTGAGCATCACACTTTTTGATTGGGAAACAGAATAGCATAGTGGTTAAGAAAGCAGTTTTGGAATCAGACTAGACTTACCAAATCATTATTTGGTTAAATATTCCTTAAAATAAATACCCAGTATTCAAGATTCTTTTTTTTCATTGCAAGATGGCCTCTGGTTGTTTGACAGGTGGTGCAGGTGGTGGGGTGACTATGTGCTTATAATGCACTCTGCATGCATTCTCTTACTTAATTTATAACCCTATGGGGTGTGGGCTTTTGTGATCCCCATTTAAGTGTAGATGTCAAAATATGTGCAAGACAATGTCATGAGTACTACAAAATATTCTTGAGAGAAGCTGAAGAGGACCCGAATAAATGGAGCAATTACTATATTATAGATTGGAAGACTTAACATTAAGATGCCAATTCTCTCTAATACGATCTATAGATACAATTAAGTCCTAATTAAATACCAATAGCATTTTTTTTTGTAGAAATTTAAAAAACTTATCCTAAAACTTTTGTAAAAAAATAAAGGGCTTAAAACAGTCTCATCAAATTAAAAAAGAAAAAAAACCACCAATGACTCTTAAATTACTTGATTTTAAGAGTTATTACAAAGCTATAATAATCAAAACAATATTGTAATGTCATAAAGTAGATATGTAGATCATTGGAACAGACTACAGATCCAGAAATATACACATAATTACGCAGTCCACAGATTTTTGAAAAAGTCGTCAAGGCAATTGAATGAGGAAAGAAACATTTTTCAGTGAAAGATGTGAGACCATGGGGCAGCCGTGCGGAAAAATATGATCCTTGACCCTTATCTCTCTTTAGGCACAAAAATTAACTAGAAATCGATCATAGAGCTAAATGTAAGTGCTAAAACTATAAACTACAAAGGAAAACATGAGATATTTTCAGTAGTTTTGAGCATGGCAGACTTTGTAAAAGAACACAAAAAGCTTGACTTTAAAAGAAAAAAATTCTTAAATTGGACTTCATAAAAATTTAACACTTTTGTTCTTCATAAGACAAAACTTGACCTGAGGTAAAAACACTTGGAAAACAGAAATCTGACAAAGGACTTATCCATATGAGCATAACCCAATCAAAATAGAGAGCATTTCTCTCACCTGAGGGTTTTTTCACGCCCCGTCCAGTCAACCCTCGTTCTTCATAAGTAATGACTGCTCTGATTTGTATAATTGTAGATTAGTTTTGCCTGTTCTAAACTTCTTATGAATGGATATATTCTCTTACATTATCTTCTAGTCTAACAGTGCTGTTGTCTTTCCTTTTAGCTGGTGGGCCAGCCTCTATGACACTGGAAGCAACAAGCCCAGTCACTGCACCCTTCTGCTTCACTTTATCTCCTCCCCAACTCCAGCTCCACACACAGAGAGAAGCCAAATATGTACATGCCCTTCACAAGTCTCTAAGCTAAAGTCCCGCTGCTTGCCTTTCTGTCTCTGCCTGGGTGAGCTGGCTCATCTTAGACTGAAAACTGTGTTCTCTGAGCATGTTGTTAGACCTCACATGCAACAGGAAATGTACAGAAGGTTTTGAATCATTACCTATACCTACAGGGAGAGAGAAGCAGATGCCATTTGAAAGGGCTCTGATTAGAAAACATGTTTGCCGACAGTGTACCTGATTGGCATCTGTGGCTTTGCAGCAGACCATCTGTTTTTGCTAATGCAGCCTCAAGTGCGGTGCATAATGAGGTTAGGGTCAGGACTATTTTGTTCCAGTCTGTGGCTTCTATGTGCCACCTCCAGCTCCGTTAACAGTTGGGGGGCACTGCCAGGACAGTGAGGACAGGGGGAACTTCTCTGCCGAAATGTGTCAGAAAAAAAAAGATAATGGGTTCCATTTGTGTCTCTCTAGGGATATCTTAAGTGTGAAGGAATGCAGAGCAAGAGTGGTATGGAGGCAGAGAGAGAGGACAAAGGCTGTGAGATTTAGTATTTAAGAACAGATGGTTGTGCAAGTGGGAAGAAGAAACTTTAAAAAATTGAGAAAAATCAAGATGAACTGACAGGAAAGTAGGGAAAGAAAGACTACTAATATTTACAGAGTTGTAAATATTTATTTCTTTTTTAAAAAAGAAATAAATATTTACAACTCTGGGATAATGTTTTACCATTTACACAATGGAGCCTCTTCCATGCTCAACCCACTCCCAGCTCATGCAGAGTAGCTTTGTGTAGAATGACTGAAATACCGCACTTTAGTCTAAATGTATGCAACACATCTATGGATTTCACAGTGATTCTCTCTTATCCTTGTGCCCCTCGAAAGCCCGTTCTCATGCCAAAGCCTGAGCGAGATTCTTGGTACATTAAACAATCTCTACTTAAACTTCGAAGTAGATTATTTGACAAATTGCATGTTACTTTTGCCTTTATAAAATATGTTACATAAAATTTGCCTATATCAAATTTTATGAAATTTAGAAATGCCCCCCAAAAGGGTCTTTGCTTCAGAATAGAGCAATATTTCTAAATAGTTCTTAATATTTAATTTCTTTTGACAGACGTCAAATACCCCATCCATAATATCATTTGAAGTTTAAAAATTGATTAGATATTGTGATTAAAAACAAAACAAGGCCAACTTTAGAGCATGCTCCTCAAACTGTAGCCTTGTGTTTGTGGTATGTTGTTGTATGTGAGTGTCCCAGTGCCCACTGCCAGCCAGCTTTGCAGTTCCTTATTAGATACTCTATGGACTAATAAATAAATTGTAAAGATCTGCCTTTACAATTTATTTTTTTTAGGATAGTATGCTAAATTAAGGCTTTTATATTTATTTTTTGCTGTCTTAATAAATAGACCAGTTTGTTAAAAATTATATTCTAAAAATTATAAAAAATTATATGTACAGCTTTGATCTTTTTCTTAGATTAAAATATGTGCTGTCACTCAGAATAATCATGGTTGAAAGCGGTCTACATTATTGAAGGCAAAATACCCAGTGTCCCCTGGGCATTCCCCGCAATGGCAGATATAAATACTTATAGACTAATCTGCTAAATTTGAAGTATGATTATAGAATGGCTTCCTGGGTCTTCCATGTCACAGGCTTTGAACACTTGCCCTTTCACACATTGCACATTGATAGCCAACTGACTTTTGTTGAAATTCAACCTTTGACCTCTAGCCAATAAGTATTTTGAGCTATCACATACTTGGCCATATTCATTTAGCAGTATTTAGGCAGCTATCTGAAGATTTCAATGCTTTTTGCCCCTATTATTTTATTAAAAGTAATAGAAGTGAAAGTGCTTACGCCAGCATTAAACAGTATAGTACTTACAAACACAGCCTAATTGAGATCACCATTAGATAAACTGAAGCGGTGACTTTTTAGCCTCAATTAGAGGCTAACTATATTAATTATGAAGAAAAGGAACAAAAGTAAAATTTAGAAATAAGTGAAATGTTGGAAAAATGTGTTGAAGATTGTTTCTGAAAGGTAAGATATTATTTAAATTTTTATAATGTTTTAGTTTTGTAGAAATAACCTATACACAAACAATAGTTTTTTTTCCCCTTTGACTTTTAAAAAGTCACTTTTAAAATATATTATAAGGATGCATTACATAACAAAGATGAGAATTGCTTGTATATCTTACTCTTTAAAAGGAGTCTAAAAAGCCACAACCTAATTTGTATGCTTGGTATAGAGCATCATTTGCATGACACATTATAAATAGATGATATCACCGCTATTTTTTCCCCAAGTTAAGAGTAATATTTAATATATTTAGCAACCAATGTAGACATACCTATGATATTGGTCCTACCAATTTGGAGAGAAGAAACTTCTTGAGATGAAACTATGATATATCTTACAAAGCTCCTTAAAGCCACAGTATAATTACTGCATTCAGTAAATGATTAATAAAGGCTGTAAAATGATGCTAAGATAGCTTTATGTTTGGATATTTACCAGATGAGCATATTACAAGTTAATTCTATACTATAAGAATTTACGATTCTTAATCTAGTCTCTGTAAATGTAATTGTGGCTATAAAACTTAAAATGTTTCTCTTCCCTTTGCATAATTTGGCTTATTTAAGGGGTCATTGAGGTTATGATTTTCCCTTTTTCTGGAGTCCTAGACTCTACTTCTCCTGACTCTCTCCATTATCATAGGTTCTTGCATGTTCCCGAAGTCCTGGGCTTTTCACTCTTCTTGATACAATATTGATACTGACACTTGACTTCAACTCTAATCATATTTCTGATTTCCAGAATGCTTTATAATGGGAATATTGTGGCCATGACATTGATTTAGCAGTATTTGTGCAGCTGATAGAAGTTTGGTTACCAAAAGTAACTTATGAAATGGGAATACTAACTGTGGTTAATTTTATGTGTCAACTTGACTGGGCCATGAGATGCCTGGATATCTCTAGTTAAACATTATTCTGGGTGTTCCTGTGAAGAGTTTAACATTTAAATCAGTAGACTGAGTAAAACAAATTGCCCTCTCTAATGTGGTGGGCCTTATCCAATATAGTGAAGGCATGAATAGAAAAAAGGGCAGAATCTTCCCTACTTAACTGCCTTGAGGTGAAACATCATTTTTTCCCCCATCTTTGGACTGGTATGGAAACATTGGCTCTTCTTGGGTTGTGAGTCTGCTGACTTTCAGACTGCAGCTGTACCATCGGCTCTCCCGGGTCTCCAATTTGCTGACTGCAGTTCTTGGGACTTCTTAGGCTCTATAATTGTGTGAGCCAATTCCTTATAATAAATCTCTGTTTATATTTTATACGTCCTACTAGGTCTGTTTCTCTGGATAACCCTAATACACTAATATTGACAAATAGAAACATTTTATGCTCTGAAACTGGCCACAAATCTGGAACTCGAACATAATGACAATCATTTTATTTACATTAGAAGTCATTTATAAAGCATATAACCTCTTTCCACTGCTAGAGTAGTCACCGCTCTTGGCATGGCTACAAACTAGTTTTTGGCTACAAAAAATAACCCATGAGCCTTCTCTACATGTGGAGGAATTCCATGCTTTTACCATGTCACAGAGGGCAACGCAATATAAAGATCACAGAAGGTAGCTGAATTCATTTGCTCTCATCTTTAAGTCAGAAAGCCACATTCCTTGTCTCGATGAACAGGTGTGCTGGGATCCAGGTTGGAGCTGCCCAGGAAGTGATCAGGAAATTCACCTCCTATTGATCTCTCTCCCTACACCTGGGATCCCTCAGGTTACTATATGACATTACATTGATACTTTATCTAATTAGAGATACAAAGTTAAATGGAACATAGTTTTTTATTTGAAATCATTGTCTAACCCATGATTACCAAATGAAATTTGAGTAGCATATGGAATTAGAAACAAAACTACCATGTCGTATGGATATATTGTGAATGTTATTTTCTAGTAGATCAGATTTCCATCTTACTATTCAGTATTTTATAATAATCTCATTTCTCTTCTCAAGCCAATACCATCACCAAATATTAAAATGCATATGACATTAATTAAAAAAAAAAACATTTTTACTAGTAAAGGAAGTTGGTACTATGTGGGAGAGAGACACATGTAGACAAGTGGAATTTTCAAGGAAGAAGCTTGAACACATCAAATTTTAAGGCTCTAAGGATTAAGTTCTCATTCCTCAAATGTACTGGCCCTCTAGTCTTCCTAGCTGTATAAGTTACACATTTTGTGCGACTGTTA
>NW_011888920.1:571192-580177 GCF_000151845.1 Pteropus vampyrus
GAGATACAAAGTTAAATGGAACATAGTTTTTTATTTGAAATCATTGTCTAACCCATGATTACCAAATGAAATTTGAGTAGCATATGGAATTAGAAACAAAACTACCATGTCCTGTGGATATATTGTGAATGTTATTTTCTAGTAGATCAGATTTCCATCTTACTATTCAGTATTTTATAATAATCTCATTTCTCTTCTCAAGCCAATACCATCACCAAATATTAAAATGCATATGACATTAATTAAAAAAAAAACATTTTTACTAGTAAAGGAAGTTGGTACTATGTGGGAGAGAGACACATGTAGACAAGTGGAATTTTCAAGGAAGAAGCTTGAACACATCAAATTTTAAGGCTCTAAGGATTAAGTTCTCATTCCTCAAATGTACTGGCCCTCTAGTCTTCCTAGCTGTATAAGTTACACATTTTGTGCGACTGTTATGAAAGAATTTGTTACAGATACATAAAACTGTATCCCCTCTAGATTTTTGTGTCAGACTGATAAACACCTCTCACAATAAATGTTTGTTAAGCTCAATGTTGAGACTTTAGTTTCATCTTTGATTCATCCCTTTCATTAAGTGATTTCAATAGTTATCAGTTCTAACAATATTTTTTTTCTTCTAAATGACTCCTCCATGTATCCTTTTATTCCATTTGACTCTGTAATGAGTAGTGGTGGCTAAAGGGTTTAAAAACATGTCTGGACAAGTAGATCCTGAGGTTAAAATGGTGAGGCCAAAGACCATAAGCTGTGTGGGACGTGAAGAACAGTGGATCTAGCTAGTAAATGGCTATATCCAGTCACACAGGCAGTTCCTCATTCTAGAATAATCTAAATAGGAAAAATAACAGCTTCCAATTATAGCTTCTAGAATAATAACCAACACTAATTTTGTGGTTTCCCAAATTATCTCTATCTCAAAGTATTTTTTGAAATCCCACAAATAGAAACCCATAAGTAAAATGAAATGAATCAGAAAAGGGAGGAAATCTTATTCAAAAACAAAGGTTGCTAGTGATAGAAATTATGTTTTATGTTTGGAATAGCATCTAGCAGAGTGGGGTAGACATAATTAAGACTCACTGTAAACTCTCTTTGTGTGTGCAGTTTTATACACATCTTGTTCTCATTTTAGAGCCATGTAGGCCTGAGATTTGGTGCTCATGATTTTATAGAATCTATTATCAGGATTGATTTGTTTTATTATTGAACTAAACTAAAAACCTGTATATTCAATTAGTATGGGAAAAAAAGAGCCTGCTCACAAACAGCTGTTTGATATAAATTAAAAAGTTATTCCTAAATCATGAAAAAGCCACTTGAGCTTTATATGACTGCAATGAAGTTCAAAGTTCTATCGAACACCAACATTTAATTTATTAGTATATGAAACTGGCAATGTGTCAAGGGTGCTGATTAATTAACCTGATTTGGCAAGCCAGACATGGGCTAGGAGTGATTTTTTTTGACAATTTCCATAAAGATTGCAGAAAGAAACCTAGATCTGTGATCTGCCCTGTGTCAGAAGAAGTCCAAACAGAACGAATTTTAAATATCGTAGTGTGCACCATCCCACTTCCTATTTAATTCTTCAAATTTATTCAGACATAAATGGAACTTGGAAATATTCAGAATCTATAAATTCTTCATTCTTTTTCTTTCATCTCTTGTCTGTGCTTCAGATAATTAAAAAATGAATGTAATTAAAAGTTTGATGCACCTTTGGTCATCACTAAACAATTCAAATATCAATCATATGGAAATAGAATTCTCTTTGATGACTAAATAAAGCAGATATTTAAGCATTTGATGACCTTGCAAATTCCAGGATGTGAGTATTGCAATGATTCATGCTCAAGTGGTAAAAATCCATTATCTTCAATTAAACACTAAGATAATACATATTAAACTTATAGAAGAGCTAGAAATGTATAATGAAATAATTTCTTTTTCATATAAATACTTTGAGAAAATTACCCAATGTCTTGATATTGATACTTTGTCTAATTAGAGATAAAAAGTTAAATGGAACGTAGTTTTTTATTTAAAATCATTGTCTAACTCATGATTACCAAATGAAGTTTGAGTAGCATATGAAATGTGAAATAGAACTACTATGTACTGTGAATATATCACGAATTTTATTTTCTAGTGGATTAGACTTCTGTCTTATTATTTAGTATTTTATAATCTCATGTCCCTTCTCAAGCCAATGCCATCATTGAATATTAAAATTAAACAGAAAACTTTTAGCTCAGACAATGGATCTAAATAAGTCCAAGGCAAGAGGTACAAGGTGTTTTCTGGTTTAGCAGCATTTCCAGAGACAAACATTGTTTCGAACTACAGGCTGTGTCGATAACCTCGGTGGTGGTGGTGGTCGTGTGTTTCTGTGTGTGCATGTGCATGTGCATGTGTGTGCATGAGTATGCATTTGTGTGTGATGAATTCAGCATGCTTCTTTGGAGAATCTTATAGTGTGTGAGGCAGAGGGGCTACGTTCGGGCAACATGTTCTGTCCTCAAATAAGTCAGTGCCCAGTAGGTGGAAGTGATGGATGATCTAGAATATTGATCCACAATGCCTTATCTGCAATTCTTAAAGCCTATTTATTTTCCCTATTTATAGTTTTCATTTATCTTACTTAACATAAATATTTATATGTTATAAGGTGCTACTATAGACCCAACCGTAAATATTATATAATGTTAATTATATGTACAATATTATCTTTCTAAATTATGAAAAATTATAAGTTCCAAAATACATTTCACCCCATAGTTTTCAGATAGGTATAGGTCTGAACATCATGGCAAGTGATTCACACAGAGAAAAGGGATACTTAACCTAGAATGGGGGCGGGAGGAGGTGGGCTGGGGAGGAAGAAGAAGTGACACTTGAGATGTCTCACAAAAATCAATATGAATTAGAAGTACAAGTGGGAAGAGGAAGAGGTTCATTCCAGACAGATTACACTTCATGTGCTAATTGTGGTGAGGTGGTAAGAGAGAGAAATATGTTGGTCAAAATTCTGATTATCCATTGTTGTATAATATACCATTGCAACATATATGACTTAAAACAACAATGATCATTCACTTTGCTCATGAATGTGCAAATTGATCAAGATGTATTGGAGATAGCTCATCTCTGCTTCACGTGGCATTAGCTGAAGCAGTTCAATTGGGTCTAGAGAATCTGCTTCCAAGAGGACTCACTCTTGTGGTTAGCAAGTAGGTGCTGGCTACTGAATGGAGGCTCAATCAATAGAGGCTGTCAGTTAGGCAGAGGCCTTGGTTCCTCTCACACAAATCTATCCATGGGGTTGCTTGGGCTTCCGCATAGCATGGCAAGTGGTTTAAGAGCAAGTATTTTCAAGAGCCAGGAAATGGGAACTGCTATTCTCATAAGGCCCAGGCTCAGAAACTGGCACAATATCACTTCTACTGTATTCTATGATTAAGCAGTTACAGAGGAGAAGACACATAGATCTCACCACTCATTTGGAAATATGTTGCAAATTCATGGCTATCTTTAATAAGCCATAGTCAACCTGATTGGAGCTTTAAAATGGAAGGTGAAATAGGATTCGTAGGGAGTGGGGTGGGGAATTGAGGGAAAGATACTCCATTACTCTATAGATTCAGTTCTACCCCAAGAAAGCGTATCCCTAATAGAAAAAAAAGCAAAATAAAATTTGTTGGACTTCATGTTACTGCCATTCCACAGTCAACAGTCCCTTCCATTTCTATCCCTGCCTTCCACACAAAATAGGATGGGGATGAAGAAATGGGGGTTGAGGGGTGGAGGTGGGGATTATTTAATAAAGTTTGGGAAAACATCTAGAATTTAAATCGCTTACATTCCTACGATAGAATAATTTAATCTCAGAAGGCCATTATACATGGAGTATCTGCGAGACACGGTTTGCTCTAGTCATCTTATACCAGTGTGTGAGTTATTGTGTACATCTCTCCCTCAATTCCACATTCAGCGACATCACACTGGTAGGTAGCTTCAATCTAGCTCTGGCGGGGGTATTTATATCCACGGATTGGCACGTGTTATAAGTCAGGTTTTTTTCCCCTCTCAGAGAGTGAGTTTACCACCATATCTACGTCAGCCTGACCAGGGCCCAGGAGCTACAGAAAACAACAGAAAACAGGGTCCTGCTTTTGGAAACAGAGCCCAGCTTTCTGAATGACTATTACTTACTAGAAAAAGAAAAAAAGAATTCCAGAAAGAATAAAATAATTTGTTTCGGTGTCAAATGAATAGCATTGACAAGGATAAATTAGGTAAAATAGAAAAGTGGAGTGGCAATGGTACAGTCATAAAAAAGGTTAAAAACAAACCCACCTGGGTTACAGAAGTGGCTGGGGGAGTGGGGGTGCCTGGTGAGAAATGCTGTAGGAGAGAGAGGTAAGGTCTTCCAGAGGTTGAGGGTGGAGAATAGCTGCTCACTGCTAGCTACAGGCATAGCGCTTGGAGCTAGAACTTTTTAGGAAGAGAGCCCAGGCTCTCCTCCCTCTTTTGAATCTCCTTGAAACATACACCTTTCAGTTGCTTCTTTGTCCTAGGTGTCCTTGGCTCTAAGAGGTTCTTCCCTCCTTTCTCAGAAGGAGGCGAGAGAAGCTTTAATCTTGTGCTTCCACGGAAAGAACAAAATTGTATTTGGGACACTATTCACTTCAAGCTAAAAAGTACAGCTCGTAAACTGTAAACCAGGAACTGCAATGTCAAAACAGATTTCCAGGAGCTGGAGGCTTCAGCAGCCAGACTGCTTTCTAAACTAGCTGGGAGGAAATTGCACACTTCTGCTATGTTCTTGGGGTCTGGAGGCAGAAGCATTGCTGTAAATAAAGATAAGGGTTTTCACTCGGTGGTGGTATTGTTCCAAAAAGCAATTACGTTAGTGTTTTTCCTCCTTCCGCTCTCAACGGGCCTCAACTCTGTTCATCACTGATTACAGAAGCATTATCAGCTGTGCCACAAATCTTGGGGTTCCAGTTAATCTCTCTCTGAGAAGTCATATTAAATGACACTTGTTTCTCCAAACACGACTCTGCTATAAATATATTGAGAAGCATTAAGCCTCCTGTTCTTCAATACCCCCTGACGTGAATTTTATATTCTGCAACTTAAACTAAAAATTTGAAGATTCTTAAAGTTATTCAGGAAATGTGGCTAAACCATTCCTTCCCTCTCTTCCTCCTCAATTTCCAAATATAAGAGGACGGCCTTGATTGCAAGATCCAAGGCGATGCATTTTAGGTGCACCAATCTCATGTTTAGGTTTCGCTGCTGGAGAAGCCAGGAGGAAGACATCAGGGAAAGCAGAAAACAGGGTGGCAGAGACTAGTTTTGGGATGGATGGTGGTGGTGGGTGGGTGGTTGTTAGAAATAAGTCACCTTAGGAATGTAGAATTGGCCCCCAAGAATAATAGGACTTTTTCTGCCACCAGTCCATGTCATCAGGAACAGGTGACTTGTCCGCTTTCTGAGTCATTGATGACAAGTCTGAACATTCTACTTAGCAGGGGATTTGAAAAGGTACTCATAGAAAAAGAGGTGAAGGCCCCACCCCCATCTCTGTGTGACCTGGGACACAGGGCTTATCAGTCAGGCTCATTAAAAGGAAGTGACTCTGTGATTGTTTTTCCTAGAAGGAGATCATGGATTAGAAAGGAAGCAGGTTAGTTATTAAAGTATAAACTCTGTTTGATTCACAGTAACTTTAGACAGTGAGAGAAAGGGCTCCTTCACTCTCTGAAGACTTGCTGGCCCTACAACCTGTTTCTGCCCTGGGACAGTCATAACCAGCCATCTGGATCCTTACTGAGGTAATGGGGTTCACCCGAGTCTGTTAATTTCTAGTTTGTGTTATAGTTGTGTTATGAAACAACATAAAAGTCACTCTCTAAGTCTGATTTTCAAAAGAGAACATAATTAAATCGCTCTCTGCATTCTCTGCACCCTGGGGGCAGGTGCAGGGGGAAGGTTAGCTATGGCCAGGAATAGAGAATCACAATAGAAAATCTGTACAGAATATTAATGACTGAGGAGCAACATGCAAAAGGAGAGTAAAGCAGTCGCGTGTCCAGGGATTTGTTATCTGCGCAGAGTTCTCTAGAAATATCTAGGAGTTCAAAAACGATAATACAGTGTTTTTCCTAGTCTTCCAAATCCAAAATAAAAACTTAGAAGAAGGAAGAAAGGAAGGGAAGGAGGGAGAGAGGGAGGGAAAAGAAGAAAACCAGCTTTTGTTTTTTTCCAACTCTTGGATAGAAAATATCATAGTATCCACCTAACATTTTTAGACAAAACCCCAATCAGAACTTAGAAACCACAGCTCCTTTAGGTACAATAATTTTTCCATATATAAAAAAGTAGTATTTCTTGACTTCCTACCACAGTCAACACATAATTGTATTGTGCTAATTGTGAGGCCCACCCCAATATCCCTAGAGCCACAGAGCAGGACCCACAGTCCTGAGGAGTGAGCCAAATCAGCCCATGGGAAGACTTCCTGTGGTAGATCTTTTATATACGGACATTTCTTTTATAGTTAGAGCACAGGGCTTCGGAGCCCAGGCAGTTATTTATTTAACGATCTTCATTCAACCAATATTTATTTTGTGCCAGCATCATTAACTTAGGGGAAAACAATTTAGTGTGGTTGACCCTCATGGAGGAAGAAGGTAGACGAAAGTGAGATTTAAGATGAGGCAGAATCGTATGTATCATGCTAAGAAATTTGGAACTCATGTATCTTTCTTTTCTCCTTGCTATCTAGCCTTTCTTCTAGAATTACTTTCTGATATCCCATTACTGTGCCACCAAGATAATATGGGTCACAGGTGGAGTCCTGAAGGGAGAGAGAAAGAAACAGCAGTTGGAGAGAGAGGAAATCACGGGAGAGAGTGATCATTTATGTTAAGTATCAAAGGGAGGTTCAGTGGGAAAGGAACGGAGAGAGGCTTGTATTGGGTATTGGCTTCTAAAACAGACAAGTATTGATCTCTAAAGGAAATTTTAATATTCCTTTTTGTTGCCTCAGCCTCCCTCAGAAAGCTCTTAGTCAAAGATCAAATAAGTTGAGACAGAAGGAGCGTGATGGTGAACATGGCTAAGAGACGCTGCCAGATGACTTGTATGTAAAACCACTTGGTGCTGAGTATCAGCATGGGTTTAAGGGCCAAAGAGTTTGTTAAATAGTGAGGCAGGATGATTTTAATTTTTGTTCATTACATTTTCTCAATCTTTTAACTTTTCTTTCATATTTTTATTTCTATCTCACATTAGACTCATATTTTCCTCCTAATTTGTTAACTCTCAAATTTATTACTGTAATTATCATTGAGGATTGTTTTTGTTTATAAAATTTCTATTTTGTTATTTTTCAAACTTATTTTTTTTCCATACTGCCCTTTCCTTTCATAGGATTTTTATTTCTTCCTTTATCTTTTTAAACATTTCAACCTACTTATTCTCAAGTCCTTTCACATAATTTATCTTCACATCTTGGGGTACAAATTCTCTTATCATGGTAGTTTGCTTATTTTTGTGCTTTAAAACTTATTTAAAGTTGTAATCTCCTGTTCTGGCTAATTATCTTCTCTGGAGGTGTGGCGTTGTGGGAGTGTGCTCACAGAACGTTTTGTGTTTCCTTTTCCCGGGGCCTGTCGCCTCGGCTTGGCCTGGACCATGCTTTAATTTTATGCCAGAAGAGAAGGATTAATTCTGACCATTTATCCATGTGTATTGATGCTGTGAAAGTCAGGCCTTAGCGGAATGCTTAAGTTGGTACGCTTAGTTTTCAAGAGACATATTTTACAATACCTCAGGGGTAATTATTGTTTTTATTAGAGCCTCGTTTTAATAGCAAATGTCCAAATTCTTTTCTTGGGTGGCAAACAGAAGTCTTCTAGAGTCTAGTTCACATATGGATTAGCCCTACAGGACTGACTGTAGCATTTATACGGATAGTTTAGTTCATGGCCCACTAGCAAGGGATACATGCCCCTACTTGTGTGGGCATTATAGTTTAGGCCCAAATCCTCTGTTAGAACTTACCTTTGATGCCACTTACTTCTCTGGCTTTGAGTTTCTTCTTCATTTCTGGTATGTGGAAATTTCCCTTTTTGGTTCTGACCTCTGGTGATATAATCCTTAGATAACTGAAACATTCAAAATAAGATTGATGACTGCTTTTGTTCTCCACACACCGTTACTTAAGGTGTTACTCAGCAAAATCAATAGATCAGTTTAGTGCCTGAATCCCTTCAGATACTCTCCTTAAAAATGTGCTCCCACTTGTCATCAGGGAGAAAAATGATCTAAAGAAGCTGCATGTGGATGAAGATTATGTGTTTCTTATGTGATAGTCTATAAAGCACTTTTCTTATTTGAAAGCACTTTCAAAATCACTATTTTTTTGAATCTGACAAGGGAGATGAAGCGGTTTTTAAAATTTCCATCTGAATGGAAATGAAAAGGGGGAGGCCTGCAGAGGGAAAAAACATGGAGGATGGCAATGGGGTAACATCAAGATTTACAGGATGAGAAGAGGAGGAGGTACTCATGAGGATAACTGAGGGCGGAATCTCACAGGGGTGGGAGCAGAGAGTGGGCGCTTGGCATATACAGCAGGAGAGGTTTCACAGAGAGTAGTCAATGAGGCCAAATGCTGAGAGAAGGAAGAAAGATGAAATATTATTATTATATATGTATATATTTTTTGCAACTTGAGAGCTATTAGAGACTTTGGAAGAACAATCATTGCAGCGTGTTGGAGTCTTTTCAGATGTAATGCATTAATGGATGAATGAAAAGTAAGAACGTATCTAGTGAGTACATGTAGCTCTTAAAATAAGCCTGACTTTAAAGGAAAAGGGAGAGATGGTTATTAGTTATAGTGTAATATGGAATTAAATTGTTTTGGGGGAATGGACAGGGTGTTGATGGAAAAGAAAATTCGAA
>NW_011888920.1:582732-619637 GCF_000151845.1 Pteropus vampyrus
TGGGGAGCACAATTGCTAGGTGACAATAGATTATATCAAATTAAGACAAGAGGGCTAAGTTTAGTATCTCTGGATAAGCCAGTTTTTGGTCATGCAATGCTTCCTGGATGGGGCAGAACCTCGAATGAGGTAGTTCCCTATGGTAGAAAGGAAACAAATTACCACTGTTTCATTTTCGTAATGGCAATGAAATCAATTCAATACTAATTCCCACAAAAATATGTCATGTGAAAAAGTGCGCTTGCTTTGGAAAGTTCGGCAGTCTGTCATACCTGAAATCTGGTGGTGGCCTGCTGTCTCCCTCTTCTTCAGCGAGTCTAATTTTGTATTATGTAAATCCTTTTCTACTGAAATATCTAGGTAGATTTACATTGCATGCACTGATACCTGACTGATATAAAATGTAATACCTGGAACAAGGGTGATTATATTCCTTCTTCACCTCAGACCACTTCATTTAGTTCTGAGTGTTAGTCAAGTTGCCTTGCCAGGCATTAAGATTCCTATGGCAGAAGGAGTTAAATCAGAGAATGGATGACCACTTGGTAGGAAAGTCATAGGAGAGATCCAAGGTTCTAAAGTGGGCAAGTGCTGAACCAGATGATCTTAAAGTGGAGATATGGAACCAATAGTTCACAGCTAAATTTGGCTTATATTACAAGGCTAGAGTAGAATACTAGTTTTATTGCCACCGAAAGAGACAGCTGTGCTCAGTATGAATAAAGAAACAACAAATGGATAAACTAAAAGACAAAAAGCTATAAAACAGATGAATTTAGTTGTCAAGATTTACATCAAGATTCACATAAAAATCTGCAATTTCAAGTTTCTTGGGGAAAAAATTCAGAAAATACGGTACCACTGAGCCAGATTCCATTTGGTGACAATTAATGTTACTAATAACAGATTGCTTCCTTTAGACAGAGCAAGCACATTCTACTTCACCACAGTCCCAATATTCCCAAGTGTTTTGGCTTCAGCTCACATCTTTTATTTATGCTACATGTTTAGAATATGAGTTTGCCACCTCTGAATTCCTAAACCTAAGATTCTCTGATTTTAGATGCCAGTTCAAATGCTATCTCTATGAGGACATTTTTCCTACTCATTACAGTTAAGTGCTCTTATTCTCTTCCCTGAGCTCCTTTGGTTCATAAGGCATTTATCTCAACTGAGTTTTTTTCTTTCAACTTTCCAATAAGTTAGTTAGATGTTTGAGGCCAGGGGTCTTACATAGAAGAGGCTTCTACAGTTATTTGTTCAACAAATGTCCCACATTGTATGTTAATGCTGCCCTTTGACAAGCTGATTAATTTCCCTGCAGCTTAGAAATAGCCCTTTCTACACAAGGGAAAGGCTTGCCTGCTTTCATCTCAAACTGCACCGTTTATTTTTGAAATTGAGTTTTATTTCCCCCTGGAATTCTGGAATCTTGAAATAAATATGAAGGAATAATTTAAATCATAGACTATGGAACATCATAGTTGTTAGTCATTTTACTAGGCATCACCATAATGTACATTTGTCATGTAAACCTATAAATTGCTTTCTTTATTTCATTGAGAAGTTAAGACTTAAGACTGACTCATTCCTTTATGCTTAAAGTTTACATTTGGATTTCTAATTACAAATCAATTTCAATATTATAATATTAGATATTGTTTTATCAAATAATTTCTTTTTACAGGTATACAGTTTGTTATCTTTGATCTAATAGGGACTACTGAGAATAATAGTATTAATCTAATGCTTGGTAATACTCTATAGCAGCAGTCTCCAACCTTTTTGGCACCAGAGATGGGAACTCCTATGAGTATCTAATGCCTGATGATCTTAGGTGGAGCTGAAGCGGTGATGCTAGCACTAAGGAGCAGCTGCAAATACAGATGAAGCTTCGCTAACTCACCTGCTGCTCACCTCCTGCTGTGTGGCCTGGTTCCTAACAGGCCACGAACCAGTACCCGGTCCACGGCCCTGGAGTTGGGGACTCCTGCCTCTATGGCATTAATGTAATGTCTACATATTTCATGTGTCCACTTTTTACAAAATACATTCCACAGAATACTAGTTTCTTGAAATACCTCCCGAAACACTCCATTAAAAAGTGAGTCACAAACTTATATATTATACCCAAAATCGACTGAATCACAATATGTTCGAAGCTATAAAAACTTTTTAAAGTGGTGTAAGAATTTCTGCTTCCATGGATAGGCTATTCCACTTATTCTGGAAATTACTTACTGCCTTTTAATTATGCAGTTAGAAAAGTAGCTCTTCATTACACTTGGGGGAAAATGGGGATGCCTAGAGGTCCCAGAGAGTTGCTGGATAACTGTCTCTGCCACATGAAGACTGACCTATGCTAGGAGCTCCTTAGTGATAGTCTGAGGTTAGTCTTTATGCTACCGGCTTTCAGAATAACTCTTACAGTAGCAGATGCCATGGTATATGAAGAATGTATAAGTGAAGAATTAAATCCTTTCCTTGAGGCTAGAGTAGAATATTAGTTTTATTGCCACTGAAAGAGACAACTGTGCTCAGTATGAATAAAGAGGTAACAAATAGATTAACTAAAAGACAAAAAACAAACAAACAAACAAAAAAACAAGGAAATAAATTTAATGCAGGAAAGAAAAGTTTAAAACTTTACCTAAAGGGTTTCAACAGGATAGTTTATTATAAAATTAGACTAGAACTTGATAAAAAGTAAAACACTAGAGAAATCTAGAAATTTAACACACATACACACAACTGTCATCCCTTTGTTTTTTAAAAAAATTAATATCTAATGTTATAAATACAAGATAATTGTTTTATAATCATCATTTTTGCAATCCATAAAGAAAGAAGGGGTAAGATCAAGGGCAAACACGTAAGCCATCTAAGTCAGCCTATTCTGTAAGTGGATTTCCCGGAAGTCTTATCCAGTGACTACCACTTAGTACCCATTGACCCAAACTGGATTATATGGCTATTCTAGCAGCTAAGGAAGCTGAGAAATGTAGTTCCTAGACAGGCGCATTGTCAATCAGAGTGTAACTGCTTTCAGTTTGTTTTTGTTTTTGTTTTTGTTTTTTTAAAGAGAGAATAGCTATTGTATGAGAAAACAGCAGTGTCTAGTATAACATATATTTAATTCAGGTTGAACAATATCACTGAGCTAAGAATACCAGCTAAAGTGAATCATGCTGCAAATAATGAATGCTAAAATAGTTCTTTTTAGGATAATATCAATACATTGGCATTTTATTAATGGAACATGAAAATTTTTTCCCCCTGTTGTTTAAATGAAATACTTGGCTCAATTCCAGTTTTAGAAAGTAGACCTTAGAATGCTTTAGAATGGCCAATTTTAAATTGATTCTGCTTTAGTAACATTTCATAAAAATGAATATAAATCAGAAAAAAAACCTGTAGAGTACACCAGGATTCAAAATTTCTTTACTGAAATAGCAATGCACAGTAACCACAGGGCAATAATGAAAAATTAGAGACATGTATCACAAGGGAAGAAATAATGGAAACCATTAGAGACCCAAAGAGCAGAAAGGTGCCAAGAAAAGATGGATGGCTCCACAAATTTTATCACAGTTTTCCAAAAATGTACAATAATTTAGCATGTAGTAAAACCATTTAGTAAAATTGCTGATATAGACCAATTATGCCCCACGAGAAATGAGATGATCATTTCTCTCGCTGAAGCCAAAGAAAGCAGTAGAAACATAGACCCATCCTGCTAGTGAAAATTTTGAATGGTAATTATAAAATATTCTCTAGAAAGGAATAATGAGTCTGATTAAGGTTATACACCATGAAGCAAAACTTTCTTGACATTTTAACTTTAGGAAACACTACAGCGACTGTGACTAGAGAAATTGTCTGTGCTATCTTTCAGTAAAAGTTGTTGACAGAGATAAATTTCTCCTTCCAAATTCTCATGGGTAGATTTACGGGGAGGAGGTGACCAGTGGTGCCAAGATTATAGAGATATTATTGGACAAATTCATAGGGTATGATCAAAAACCCTCATGGTAAAGGAGAAGAGTGTAGACCAGCTGGAACTCCAGGCATGATTGCCTCTTTCTGTGTTTGCAGAAAAATATCCCAAACAAAACCCTAATCAGCAGATCCACTTTAGGGAGGAAGAGTATCATCAGTGAACAGGAAAGTGAAGCTGCCAAACTCTCTAGCTGCAGAACAGAAGATGCACTTCTGCCTCTTCATCAGTCCAAGTCATTCTCTTACTCTGTCCCCTGTGCATGGAATAGGGTCCTCTCAACACGTGACTGGCTTTAAATATGAGTAGAAATTACATGTGTTAAATTGCTTCTGGGAGAAAGTCTTAATTACTATTGTGAAACCTGCAACATTTTTCTCTTGCTGTGGTGTTTGTGGAGTTTGGAGATAGTGTCTTTCTCAGCCTGTCTCTGGCTGACCACAATGAGCAGAGGTCTCCTATCAACCCACATTGTACGAGTGAAGGGGTTTGTTTGTTACCATAGCCTAACCTCCTAGTTTATCTTCACTGATACACTTCATATCAAATCATTTAAATTATATATAGTACTATTCATAATCTGTAATCTCTGTATGTGTTTAGTTTTTGTTTTCTGTTCTTGAACTGTAACCTCTATGTTCACTGATATATTTCCCAGAATATAACCTAACATATTACCTGGAAAATAAAAATGTTCAGTAAATATTTGTTCAATTAATAAACACAGTCTTTAAATAAGAAATAAGTATCCCTAAACCAGTGAATATTTCTTAAATGCCTTTCTTAGGTACATACTTATTGCCCTCATTTCTAACACTTAGCAACTGTGTGACCTTGTGAATTACTTCACGTTTTGTATCTGATGCCTAAGTACATCTATAAAAATGAGAATAATCATAGAACTATCTCATAAGACTGCTGTGAACATTAAATGAGTAATATAAGTAAAATAATGAAGCATACTGACGAGGTTTGTTATTAAAGGTGGTAAAAAATAGGCATCCAGGACAATGTTTGAATAAAAAACTTATTTTCTATTTTTTCTAATAACTAAATATGGTTATGTTGATATGGTCTGGCTAATGAAATGTAAGTTGAAATGTTGTGGGGGACATTTGCAAAGATGCCTTCAGAGGGAGGAGGCAAGCTCTCTTCTTCCTGTTCCCTAGAATGCAGAAGTAATGGATGCAGCTCTAGCCACTATCTCACTCCATGAGCACAAGTAGAGGCTGAAGACCATGCATGGTGGAGCAGAAAAAAAGAAACGTTTAGGTCCCTGATGATTTTGTGGAGCTGCTAGTATACTAGACCCGGAGTATTAGCCCTGGACAGTCTACCTTCAAACTTCATTTCTATAGAAAAATAAAGCTTTTACTTGTTTATGCTACTGGGATACTTGTAACTAGCAGGCAAATGAAGTTTCTAACTGATAGGCTCCTGTTATGTGTTGATAGTCTACTTTCTCCGGTTGAGAGTCTATTTGTAGGCATGCATGGAATTCTTATAGCACACCTTTTTCACTTTTGTACCAAGTTCTCTGAGTGAAATGGCAATATATCAGGTAACAATAATATAAACCTAGACCTCTTATTGTATCCGTGTTGTATTCATTCATTAATTCATTCATTCTACAAATTTTTACTGAGAATTTGTTAAATACTAGGTTCTGTCTAAACGCTGAGGATTAAAAACCCAAACTTTGCTTCTATCCTTAAGGATGCCGAACCTAAAAGACAGAATAACAA
Source organism: Pteropus vampyrus (assembly GCF_000151845.1). Classification (NCBI taxonomy): domain Eukaryota; kingdom Metazoa; phylum Chordata; class Mammalia; order Chiroptera; family Pteropodidae; genus Pteropus; species Pteropus vampyrus. The sequence continues at coordinate 588,475 of NW_011888920.1, forward strand.
CTAGCTAATAGCTGTGTAATGTAACTAATGTAACCCACAGACTATATAGGATGCTCCGGTAATACACAGAAGTATTTATCCTGAAGGGTTAGAGATTACAGTATATTATAAAGGAGGGAGCACTGAAATTCAATCAGAGGTTGAAGAGTGTCGTGCACCCAGAGGGAAGAGAGAAGACTGAGTATTCAGAGAACCATAAGGAGCTCAGCAGGGCTAGACCATGACATGTATGTTTTTAACAGATGAGACCAGAGATACAAGTACCAGGTGAAGACAATTAAAGATAAGGATAAGGATTTTGTGCTGGTCATTGTGGACTATACAGAGGGAAGGGAAGTGATTTGATCAAATTTGCACTTTAGAAAGATCAATTTATTGGCAATGTAGAGGAAAGATTAGAGATGGATTATATCAGCAGCCAGGAAGTAGGTTTAGAAATAATTAAGGAAATAAGAGATTGAGGAAGAGAGAGGGCCTGAGGAAGGAAATAGAAGTAGGAGTTGAGAGGAGGGAAAGGAGTAAGAGCTCTGTGGAGTGTGGCACATACAGGGCTTGGTGGAAGATGTAATGTGTGGGAGAGATGGCTAGAATAAAAGCTGGATCTCTTCCCTGGAATCAACGGTGCTATTTACCAAGATGGAGAAAGCAAGAAAAATTCAAATATATGGGGTTAAGATGCATATGGAATTCAGTCTCTCACCTCAAAAGGGAAATTGCAACAAAAATAATCTATTACCATATCTTTCTTCCCCTTTCCCTATTTATTGTTCTCTATGTTTTTATGAAGTGAGCTAAATGGAAAACTCAGACAAAGTCTAAAGAGAGGTTAATATCCACTGCAGGGAACAATAATAAACACATTCATGAACTGTTGTTTACAAGTCAAACAAACAAGATAATTGTTAGCAGAAGAGATTATGAGTTTATTTTAGGCCATTAGTGTCTATTATTCCAAGTTAAATTGTGTTCATATTCTGTAAATCTTTAATTTTGCACCAGAGGAAAAAAGTTCAGCCTACATTTTCCACTGGAAACTCTCTAAGAAAACTTAGAGCATTACTTAAATTAAAAATTGAAATTAAGTGCAAGCAGTGGATTAAGGGATTTATTATTTGCCATTTAAAGCTTTGTGTTAGCCAGAATTCAGTATTTAGTATTGTAATGGGCTGCTTGATTTGATACACTTAACTATTTTTAAGTAAAGAAGCTACCATTCGAATTTGCCAGTTGCCTCCCATTCTGGGAGCTGTTTCTAGAGTCATGGGCAGGGACTCTTAGTTATGCAGATGTAATAAATTGGCTCTTCTCTCCCTAATACTCTTCTAAACTCTTGGGTGGGCAACAAGCAAATAGATTTGGTCCTTGAAACCTCCTGGGAGAAATTCATTTAAGACTTTCGAATCTTCTCCTTGTGAAATGTTTGAAATTAATGTTACAAGAAATGCTCTGTTGTATTCACAAGCTCCTGATGAGGTTGAAAGGCAATAAAGAAAGCGCCCTAAGAGGAAACGCTTTAAGGCAGGTGGAACAGTCTTGGCCTTAGTTTCTTGGCTGGGGTTGTAACCAGAAGAGGCTTGGTTTTGGCAGCTGGTGACTGTACTTGAAAGCCCTTTAGGCTCCAGCCACCCTGGCACTATAGTTCCTTTTGCAAACTGGATCTGAATACATGAGAGTAAATTAAAAGCTAAAGTGTGGAGAACCATGAAGAGTTTCAGTAAATAGGATGGACTTACTGAATCTTCAATGACAACACAGGAAAGTGGCAGAAATAAAAGCAGCTAGAAATAGTAGACTGGTTAGATTCTTTATTCTCTTTCCCCGAAGCATTTGGAGGTAGGATGGCCTCCTAATAAAGGCAAAACACAGATTAAGAGACTGAAGATTAAGTACCGAAAGGAAAGATTTTATTGCCAAAGATGGGGTCCAATTCAATGAAGAATCTCGGCAATGAAAGGTGAGGTTGAGGAGGAAAAACTGGGAAAGACTTTTAAAGTCAAAAGATCATCAAACGTCTGTCAGGTTCGGTTTTTCCAGGAAACAGACTCTGAGATAAAGATTTGTGTTCAGGTCGGTTACTGGGGAGATCTCTCAGGAATAACACACCTCAAAGAGCAGAATCAACAGGACTGGCCAGAGAAAGAAGTCGAACTGTGATGCAGTTCACAGTGAGGAATTTGGAAGCTAAGATACTCCTCTGAGTTGTCCCAAATTTAGACAAGGGGGCTAGGTCTTTGTTTGTCCATCCCCGGTCAATTCTTGAGTGTGAGTTACCTCAGGGGAAGGTGCATACACTGAGAAAGAGGAAACTGTCTTCCTGGGCAGGGACTCAGCTGTGAGCCATGAGCAGGCAGGTGATCCTCTAGGTGGCTAGAGAAATCAGTGCCTTTGGTCTAGAAGGGAGAGATCTAGGCTATACATTGGGTCAGCAGCTACATCATATCAGTCTCATTTTAGAAAAACTTAGGCTCTGTGTGTTGCTGATCATGCACTATTGGTTGGACTTGAACATTACATTTTTGGCTGAGAAGAGGATCATTCTGCCCCATCTGTGGAATGCTCACCTTGGGAATAAGATGCAGTTACCTCTGCCACACAATTGAGATGCCTGGTTAGTATTCTGACATCTAGGTCTTCTGTGCTGCTGTCAGCAGGCTGGGTGACAGGTGAGGGTGTGCCAATCCTTTTGACTAAGTTCCCATGGTTCTTGGATAACTTTCAAAAGAGAATAGACCCTTGATTTTCTGCTAATTTGGCCTGTGAGGCTTTGACAGGTTTGAAATTTGTTAAAAAATATGAAAGATAAGAAAGGTTGCTTTTAAAAGCCCTAAGCACATCTTATAACTTATATTTGATGTGATTCTGTTAATGCCCTGAGATATTTACTGTTTCCTCAATTCCATTATCTTAAGTCTAATTCGCTTTTTCATAGTTTTACCTAAGTACCAGCTTATAGTAACCTCTAGACATGTGTTCTAGGTTCCAAACTCCTGATGCTTCTTGGACTTCTCTGTGTGCCCCCCATACTCCTACATCTCTCAGATTAATACTTCACAGTTGAAAAGATGCTTTTATAAACATTTTTTATTGTAAATTTACATACCACATTTAAATATGCAAAGAAAGCACAGTTTCTGTATTTTTCATAATTCATTTAATAATTTTAAGAAGCCCTTCTTTATTGGGTAACAGATAGGATTGAATACTAAATTTAGTCTAATTCATTAAACTCTGTTGCTAATTTCAATAGCATCTGATATAAAATTCAGTGTCTTTTAGATAAATCTGTATTTATGTTTTCCCCATTTCTGATTCTCTTCAATATGGATCTGGGAATATGAAGGAAGGGACTTATGTGACTACACGGAGGCAGAGAAGAGGAGCAGTCCTAGAGCTTAGTGCCTGGTTCCTTGTAGCATTTTCTTGGTTTCTAGGCCCAGGCAATGCCATAATTCCTCTGGCCAGTGGTGTCCTGCTGGCATCTGATGGTTAATTTGTAGCTCATGATCTTGGAAGATTTTCTTTCTTGGTTAAGTCAGATCCTGGTGGAGTCAAAGCCTAAGGATTCAATCCCCTACCTGGTCTTGGCTTAGGCTGAGTATCTCTCTGGGGACCACTTTTCCTTACAAGTATGCCAGTCAGCTCCAGAGCATGCAAAAACTCTGGGACTCCTTCCATATTACATAGGATTTAGGGAGATTCCAGTTACATCATATTTCTGTTTCTGCTTTGGCTGCTTAACAAATTTTGAGTCCTCAAATTTCTTCTCTTGCATTCTCCATTCACTCCCTAGGTGACCTCATTTACCATCTGTAAGCTAACGGCTCCCAAATCCATATCTACATCGGGACCTTTCCCTTATACGGTAGACTCAGGTAACCAACTGCCTGCTCAACAGCCCCCCTTGTGTGCTTTTTAAACTTACATGTCTAAAATGGAACTCTTTATCCTCCCCTCCCACTCAAACCTACTCCTTTCTCAATCTTCCTCAGCTCAGTGAATGACACCTTTACTTTCTCAGATACTCAGCATAATCTGTTAGCGTTATCCATGACTTTGTCACACTCCACATCCAAGTGAGAAGTCATTTTGGCTATTCCTTCAAAATACTTCCAGACTCTGTACCTCTTAACACCTTTCCCACTACTACCTTGGACCATGACACCATCCCTTCTCCTGGATTAGCTTTGTAACTAGTCTCCTTGTTTCTGATCTTTATATAAAATTTAGCTCAAGTATAGCATCTGGAGAGATTTTTTAAAATGTATGTCATATTGTAATTTTTCCTTTCAAAAATTTTCAAAGGCATTTGCTGTTTCTTATGCCTGACACCCTCTTTCCCCAGATATCCAAATGGCTGTTCCCTCATTTTCTTTAGTTCTCTGCTCAAAGATCACTTTTAGCAAGGCTTTTCCTGACCATTTTAATGGTCATCTTAAAATGACACATCACCTGCTCCCCCAACAACTGCTTTACTCCTCTTGTAGCACTTATCTTCACAGATTTGTATATTTATTCATTCATTTCTCTTTCCCTCAACTAGAAGGTAAGCTCTAGAAGAGTAGGGACTTAACTTGTTAATGACTTTATTCCCAAGTGCCTAGAATGACACCTGGCACATCACAAATTGTTGGTGTTATAATGTCTCTATTATAATTTTTACATCATGCCTGAGAGCTTTCCAGCATAACTTTTGCTCCGACCCCTGTTCTGGGTCTCTGTGCTTGGAGGTACTAGCAGAACTTTCTAATGCTTTCCAGTGAGCTGTCAGAGGAACCTGTTTTCCTTCCTTCTACCTTAAAGTCTGCAGGTTTATTTTTTACCATCTAACTTGCGAGCAAAGTAGGATAGTACCTTAATATTGCAAATCCCAAGGTGGACAAAACTTGGTATTATCTTAAAGATTTAACTAAAAGTTCAGGACAATTCCCAGAACTGCTTCTACAAACACACTCAGCTGTGACTGATATGAAAGAAGACATGGTTTGTTAGATGTAGGTGTAAATTTAGGCTAAGAACAAGGTAATAATCATAATATAACTAATCATGTTAAAAGCTACTATTTATTGTGTTCTGACTTAATGCCCAAACCATATGTAACCTTCACAGTAGCCTTAGAAAGTAAATAGTAGTTAGTCCTGAGAAAACCAGAGTCCGAGTCATTAACAACGTAATCAAAAAGGCACAGGTTTAAGAGAGGCTGAGCCTAGATTGCTGACTCTAAATTTTTCCCACTATACCATGTTGCACACACAGTTGTCTCCAAAAGGATGTTGGCAGCCTACTTGTTTTTGAAAACTATCTGCAGTGCTGTTTGAAAATGATCTTAAAAGTCTTTCAAAGAAACATATCAGAATAGCTTTTTTTATTGTGAACTAAAAGAGCCCGCATTTTTTGTGACTTTTCATGTCATCGAGTGTATTTGTCTAGAATTATGTGCTGACTAATGATCATATTGCTTCACCAATTACCATGATTATATAAAGATCTTTCATCTGGAAGAGTGAGGGTGGCCTTCGGCCTCACAGAGAAAGGGAAGAGTGGACAACACAGTACATCACTACGGAAAGCAAATGACCTGCCTCTACCCTGAGCTTGTGTATTAGCAGCAAGACAATGAAGGGAGAGGAAAGGTAATTACCTATGTATGAGTGATGACTGCTGAAAAACCATCCTCCCCACAGTGGTTGGAGCAAGGGTTTTATGGCCTTCACATTAGCACTGCGGGACCTAATGCTGATAGCCTGAGGGGAGAAAGCTACATCTTTCACTTTGGTGCTCATGTCTCCATGGTACTTCTCATAAGCCTGCTGCATTTCTTAAAGGTCTCATAAGGTAGTCATCCATCAGGGATGGCACTGATCATGCCTATTCATAACTTAGGCCTGTTACCTCAAGACACACTGCATTGCTTCTCTGAAGGGACATAAAACCTTTATCTCTTTTACTGGATGCTATTCACCTACTTAGTGATTGCACACACAGCAACACCCGGTAAAAGTAGCCTGCTCTTTCCTAAAGTTGTAAGTTCAAGCTGACCAAACAACAGGCAAGGCTCCGGAAATCACTCTCTGCAGATTCGAACATAACATAATAATATGACTCATTAGTATTCACAGGTAGAAAATAGTACTTGTCGTTCGTGTTTAGTTATCAAAGCAGTGGAGAGGTCTTCCCGTAAAAGAGGTGGAAGAAGCCACCAAATCATTTTCCGGTGTAAAATCCCTGCACAGTACATCCTTTTTCTTGGTTAATATCACACATTCTACGATACATCCCCCCAGCACCTCTGGGCTGTGGATGTATTTATCATCATCTTATTTGAGAAGGGCAGTGATTGACAACGATTCTCTTTACAAACCTCAAGCGATGTCTAATTCAGTTTTCTAATTGGAGATGTTTATACAATCTGCTTCCTATTCCTGCTAGATAACTACGAGTTGAAAGGCTCATCAGTATGGGATTATGTTTTCTCAGTAAGGCCTTGGGTCTTCTGTGTGCCTCTAGTGTTGACAAAATTTGAATATTCTCAGCATTATGGGGTTCTCACACATAATTCACCATCATGTGTGCTATAGTAGATTTACCAACAAAGGCAGTGGAAGCCAGGGAGAGACTAACAGAAGCTTTACTGGCAAAAGTAACACTTGAATTAGGCCTCAAAGGATGAGTAGGAGCTTGACAAATAAAGAGAGAGAAAAAGGCACTTTAGACAGCACGAATGGCAGGCACATGGAAATTTTGAAGCAGCAAATTCTGTTTAGAAAATGGTGATAAGTTTGCCATGTTTGCAACGATTAAGTTATCCTCATCATGTTATTCTCTCTCTTCTTGAAGCTTTTTGTTTCTTGAGTTATGTGGAATTTGAGGTGTCACTTAAACCCTAATGATAGTCACATGATACTATGGTAAGGCAAGTACTAGAACACAGGGAGCTATGAGCCTTACAAAGAGCAAGAAGCAACTTCTGGGTGAGGTTTGAGTTTTGGGAAGAATTCTCTCTTCGGTCTGTGACTTATTGTCTTCAATAATAAAATAAAGGTTTCGACTGCCCTCTGTCTAAACATAATCAATGAGCGATCTATTACAGGGGTCCAAGTCAATAGATTAATTCTCCTCCCTGGGGGCTCATGAAAGTTTCTGGTGAAAGGAGAAGCAGAGAGAGGTGACTGGGAGTTGTCGCCGTGGCTTCTCTGAGATGTACAGGACCAATACAATTTATGTGCACCTTGGAATGTACACTCACATGGCTTTGGAAAAACAAAATGTCTCTCTTAAAAATGTTGGGAACCTCCATGGAAAATGCTTGGAATCCCTCGGAAATCTAGGATGTGCATATTATCCCTTTGTGTGTACTCTCAAAAGATCAATGGTGCATAACTTTAGAAAAGAAAACCATCAGAAAAATATACTCACAAATCTTCAAATGGTTAATTCACAAGTTAGAATGAGCAAATTTTGTATTCAAGAATAAGAGCAATTCTCTAGTGGAGAAGAATAATTCATTGCCACAATGGAAGAAGAGAAAGCTGAGTAGAGAGAGTAAAACTATGAAATCTTTCTTAGGGTCCAGCTGTGGCTTTAGTTTTTCCCTGGATTTTCTGTGACTCTGGTGTAGAGGTTGACATTTTTTCCTCCATACTTTCCTTGCTATAAGTAAATTAAGTATTCCCAAAGCTCTAACAAGATAACGCATGGGGAACCCAAGGAGCCTCTTCAATGATGCTGAGAAACACAGGCTATAAGGAGCAAAGAGCTCGAGGCCCCTTCAGTAAACCAGAAGACAGGACAGCCGGACAGCAAAGAGGCCTTTTTCTCACCTATTTCTTATCCATCTCATAGTGCTGAGCTTTGCATTTCCACAAAAAGACCACTTCTGACTCAACTCTTAGAGGAAAGATTCCCTTCTTCTGGCTTCCATCATCCTGTAAACAGTTCTCGACTTGGTCAGAGACAGAGCCTTGAGGCTTAGGAAAGATAGAAAAGCCACCCAGTGAGGTGAGCCCTTTGGTTTCCATTAGCCTTTCCTTAACACAGAAAAGGCAGGGCCACTACTTTCTTGAATGAGAGGCAGCATACATTGATCATAAAATTATTGAAGAAGAAAAATGGTAAGAAAAAAATAATTTACCTGATTTATGAAGGTCGTTAACAACCTACTAGGATGTTCTGATTCACTTGAAACAGTAAATTTTATGTGACAAAGACGACAACTGAGAAAAAGTGAGAGAATGCAAAAGAACAAACATTTTGTTTTCCCCTTGTCCTCACATCACATCTTTTTCATTTCTTATTGTGGAACTTCCTACCCTTTTTCTATCACATATTCCTTGACTCTTTTCCAGGTTGAAATTGAGTCACGCTATCTTGCCCTCCATTTGTACTGATGAGTATGACTCAGTTCTCTCAACAGTATTGTGCTTTGAGTTTTCAATTTTCTTGCTGTATCTAAAGTACCTATATATGTTGGTCAAAACATTGACTTTGAGATTAGATGGAATCTTCCATTTTATGAGATGATTTGCTTGGTTCTGTCTCCTCTAACTAAAAATTTAAAAATCATGCGGAGATTGCAAAAGTAAATATTATCTCCACACTACTCTTTCTTTTCTTTTTCTTCTTTTCCAGATATAGCATGACTGAGTCTGTGAATTGTAAGAGACTTCAGTGATCAACTACTCTAATGTTCCCCAAAGAGTCTGCTCTAGATTGTACAAGGTATGATTCTAGATTGCAGAAGGATGAATTATTTTTAAACTTTTAATAAATTTTTCAATATGCATTATAAAAATTTTAAATAGTGCATGAAAACCATGATTTCAAAGATTTTGTATAGGATGAATATATTCATGGATATGGCAACAATTGTACGGTTCTATGGATGACTAAGGTTTGGTAACTCACTTTTTCCTTTCAACAACTGGGGAAACTGAGGCCCAGAAGACAAGACTATCTCAAAGTCATACAGCTAATTTCTAGTAGAACTGGAGCTTAAATTCAGGATATAGGACTTATCTTCTACTTATAATTTTCTCCCTTTTCATAAATGTATAACATTGTTCTTTGCCGTACCTATGAAACAGTAATTTTTTGTATTGCTAAACCATGCATCTAATTTCCATGCATCAGATATAAAAGTATAATTTGGGGAAAATGTTTAATATGATAGCTCATGAATACTGGAGTGATTTTAAAGGTAGTCCATGTTGGACTTACCTGTGATGTCTGAAGATCTTGATCAATTGGCATCTCATCATATCTGTAGCATCTAGAACCTACTATAGCATGCCTGTCAGTCACTGGATTATATTCCACAGTTAATCAAGGGAAGATAACTTTTGACAAGAAGTTTTGGATACCAAAATAATATCTGCATCCACTATTCCTATTATTCTTTTTCTTCCATAATTTTGAACCCTGCATCGCTGCTACAATGGACTACTAACGGCAATAATCATAGCTACCACTCATTAAGCTCTCCCTGTATGCCAAGCACTGTTCTAAATGCTTTTTACCCTCAAGTAAAATGTTTTAAAATCTTCACACTAGCCCGATAAGGTAGGTCCTACTTTATACCCAATTAAAAGGTCAAAAAACTGAGATGCACAGTTATTCAGCAACTTGCCTAGTATCAGAGAGCAAGTAAGAGTGTTTGTCCCAGGCAGTCTGTTCCAATGTCCACAGTCTTGGTCTTGTGTTCACCGCAAACCAAACACTCTTATCCCAAATCTTTAAAAAATCTTCACAAATTTTTATTAGCTTGTACACAGTGATAGTACAGAAACATACAGTGTAGGCTGTGTGTAGTTAGATGATAAAACTTCTTTTAAAAGACAGCTTTTTCCCCCTAAACTTCAAGTTATATATAAAAATGCCATCAAAGTCCCTTAAAGAGGATTGCAAAGGGGCTGGAAATTGGTAGGGTTAATTAAGAAGTATTTATGTGAACTAATTTTAAAATTGGCAAAACAATGGATGAAGTGAGAAAGCACAATGGGAAGGGCAATTCAGAATTTAAAAAAAAAACTGACAATTGTAATTGTTATAGCAGCTACAATGTGTTGAGAGTTTAATATGTGCTGAGCACTGTGAATACTTATTTATATTTTTAAATTCTTACAACACTTTGAGGTATTTGTTGTCATTTTAATCTTACAGGTAAGGAAACAAATGCTCAGAGATTGTGTCATGTATCCCGGACCCAGCTGGTAGTAGCAGAGCCATGGCTCATACCCAAGTCCAGTTGTCACATTTCATCTCTCTCTGTTCCTGGGAGCTCATAGAGCATTTCCGGCATATAACACTGTTCTTTTTTCTATTTTTGGTTTGAGTCATGAGAGAAAAAACATGCTGAAAAAAATTTTCCTGCTTGGGTGAATAGCTGACCTTCTATTTCCCAAATTGGTAGGATTAAGGAGGCCTTTGGGGCCATCTCAGCAAGAATTTTTTTTGAGAAATCTCCTAAGTAGCTCTATCTCAAAATTCATAGTACCACCTTCCTTTTGATTTTGACATTTTGAGTCCTCAAAAGTGCCCTCTAGCTGCATTAATCACCTTATTCATAAACAAGAGATGAGTCTGGATACCTTTTGACCAATTCAGAAATTAAATACTGAGGATTTGCCATCGCAGAGGCATTTCAGGAGAAAATGGTCCACAAGCTCTTGTCCAAGGGGTGCTCTAAAACTCTCCCGGTCAAGAGCAGCCTCTCTGGAATATAACCTTCCAAGGTGACAAAAAGAAACATATTCAGCTGGATGTTTGATTCATTTGGTAAAGAAACAAAACTCCACATATTTAAAGTATATAAACATTTTGTACACAGCGATAAGATAAATCCACTTTCCAAGAATAGCCCCTTTGATGTTTAAAAAAAAGTTCTGCCTTAGATCCTTAGATAGAGTTGAGAGCTGTCTCTTTGTAATTCTGATTCTGACCCACATATTCTAAAGTGGCCTTTCAGAACAAGAGAAGTCAAGCTTGTTCCCTCTTCTACATGTTGGCCCCTCACATATTCGAAGACAGCTCACTTCTTTTCTCTGAATTGTCTCTTCTTAAGATTAATCAAAGTTTTCTTAAAAACTTCCTCCAGAAAGTTTTAGTGTCCTAGATAAACACAGCCTAGTTCTTTTCTGTTTTAAAAAATAGCAAATGTGTAATGATAGACTACCACTTGGCCTGTTTTTTCTTTGCAAGGCAGGCTTTAGGATGATGATAAATATTTGTCTAAACTATGCAGCTGAGCCATATGCAAATTTGCATAATGGCACTCCAGGTGATATGCTGCATGGTAATTATTCGTTACTTGTAACTTGATAAAGCTGGATTTTAGCAACTCATGACTGAATGCACTGTCAGCAAACCAGGAACTCTTGGCATGTCTCCTTGTCACCTTAAGTAGCATTAAGGAAGAGGGAAGATGTGGCAAGAAAGAGTCGAAGATGGTTCGTAAGACCTCCACAGTCACACAAATATGTGTGATTTTAAATAATTTCTGAGTTAAGTATTTGTTTATAGTAGCAATATTTTGATTAGATCAGTCCAAAATTTCAGAGTCGTTACTAAGAAGACTGATTCAGCCAGACAAATGAGTGAATTAGAGGAAGAATATGTATTAAACACTCATTATGTGTCATGCTCCTCAGTAGCACAAAAAAGAAATGAAGGCTGTGTTAACCATGCTTCTTGCTCTTCTAAGAAGCATTTGTCACCTTGGAAAAACACTTCTTCTTAGACAAGGATACTATACTTTCCTACAGAGATCTAAGGAATTTGATCAAATCAAATCAACAGATCTGACAATTCAAGTAAAAGCTTTGTGTTAGGTTCTAGAAAGAAATGAGTAAGACATTTGTTACTGTGTTTATTTTTTTTGTAATAGTCTTTTGGATTTTGAAATGAGTTACATTGCTATGATATAAATAAAAACTCCTTAAAAGCTAGATTATATGGCAAATGTTGACAATTCAATGTTGAGTGTAAAAAGGACAGCTTACAAAGACTGCTCTGAGAGGCTGTGTAGAACAGTGGGTGAGAAAGCATAGCTCATAGTTTGAATGTGTACCCTACCACTTCCCTTGAGACATTGTATGACCTACCTGGGCTCCAGTTCTCTTATCTTTGAGATAGAAATGATACATAGCTCCTACCTCATTATCAATGAGATATTGAGTATAAAAATGCTTCAGAGAACATCTGGCCCCTTGTTCAAATTCAGCATATATCAGCTATTCGCATGGCATTTGTACTGCTTCAGAACACTGTGAAATTGTGTAAACATTTGGAGTGAAACTAGAATGGCCAATGGAAAATAAACAGTTGATTAACCAATATGAAAGGATTTGAAGGGATATGTCTTTTGATTTATCTTGAAAAAATGTTTGTGTGATAAGCATAGATTATAAAATAAAAACAAATGATTAAAGAAAAGCAATTTTAAGCAGCAACTTGACTCTGCCCTCAGGAACCTTATAGCCTGGTGGAAGAGATGTAATTATGGGTACAAGTTTTAAGTGTAATCAGTAAAAACTAGAACAAAGAAGGGAATGATGAACTCTGCAAGTGGGAAGAAAATGTCCAGAAATATTTCCTGAATCAATGTCTGAGACGTTGGAAGAAGGAGCAATAATGGTGGCGGGGTCAGCAAAAACCTCATGCTCGGTGCTCTGAGGTGTATGTGTGGATTAATGTGACATATGTTGGTGCCGGATTGTGGAGACTCTGAAATATCAAGCCAAGAAGTTAAGGTTTTGCTATTTACTCTTTGAGTTTATTTATCCAACACTTTTCTTAGAAAATATATATTCTGTGGGATGCATTAGACATCCTGACATTTTCTTCTAATGATTATTTTCTCAGTATATTAAAAAAAAGTTAATGTTTTCACTAAGATGATATTGAGATAAAAAACTAATAAAAATATGCTAATCAGGAATGGTGTGTTTAAACCACTAAGAAACATGCCATTTTTTTCCTACTTTGTGTGGATTCTAGGAGTAAGAAGGAGGAGCCGTGACCTTCCTCAGCATCCCTTCCCACTGCATGCTCACCTGGAAACTGGCATAATTGAAAAAAATGTATAACATTTGCTCCCAAAACAAATCAATTCATCTTTACTTATATAAGAATGGACCCAAGAGTCGAAGAGGACCTTCACTCTTCCACTACAAGTAAACTAAAGTTTCAGTTATACAAACATGATTTTAAATGCAAGAAATTAATTTTATAATAAATACCAAGGAGGTGGTAGTACTTGAGATTGGGAGGTTTGGTGGAAGGAACCCTGGCTTTTGGTGTGAGAGGCTGGCTACAAGTCCTGACTCTATCATCATAGGTCTGTGTTACATTAGGTGGAGTCACATAGCAATCTGAGTCTTTGGCTCCACCGATATATAACGCTTCTTCAACATGGAACTCTTGGAAACTGATGGAGGAAAACTTCTCCCTGCTCCCTGCTTTTGGAAATTGAGCTGGGATAATGTAGTGCAATGGGACCCAACCTACCTATGCCAAGTTACAAACTTGTTTGTATATTGAACAACACATAGGAAGACTCTTCAGTTATCCAAAGTGATATGCTCTCTTCCATTTTTTGTGGAGCAAGGGTGCTCTTGGCCCATCTTTCATTTTCCTACTTTTGATGGAAGAATGACTACATGGTACTTACTAGGTGCCAGATGCTAGTTTAAATACTTTACATGTGTTAACTCATTTAATAAATCTTATAAAAAGTTTTCGAGTGGATATTATTATCCCTATTTTACAGATGAGGAATCAGAGGTATAGGGAGATTGAATAACTTCTCATACTCTACAACTAATAAATGTTGGATCTAGAGTTTAAATCAAGTGGTCTGGCTCCAGAATCGATGTGCTTAATCACTATATTACATTGTCTCTCTCAGATAGAACTGTGAGTTCTTTTCCTTACCATAATAAAATAAATAGCATAAGCTCTCAGCCTCAGTGTCGAGAGGTCATAGGGGGTGAGAGGAACATTAGCAAAAAAGAGTGTGGCCCATTCGAAGGGGACATTTTCTACTCAGATCAAGCTATTGGTTGCCATGGGATGTTCCTGGACTAATATTGCCAGCACAAATCTTCTGATTTTTCAATAAAGGCCAGAATTCAGAACTTTGAAAAGTACTCTATTGGTTTTTAGGTGCTTCAAACTAGTTACAAGATGTTAAGAACTCCACACATGCCATCAGTTGTTAACAGGACAACAGTTTGTGGTGTTTGTTGAGAGGCATTAATAAGCATCATGGTTAGAGCAACAGTTTATGCAGCTAGACTTCAAGTTCAAACACCTAGCCCATACTCATGAATGAGTAAGTCAATCTGCTTTGCCTTAGTTATCTTGTCAGTAAAATGGGGCTTATGACATAATAAGCATACATGCCTCAAATTATATATATGAGGATTAAATAAGTTAACATAAAGTATCTGAACAGTGCCCAGCACATGGTAAGCACTCTATTAGCACTTATAATTACTAGCTCTTATTATCTGCCCCATGACATGAAATCAATAATTTACAATGGATGAGGGAGGAACTTACACCGATCTGGGTGATAAGTGGATTGGAAAATAAGCTAGCTTTCCTTGGAGAAGAATGTTCTATGCAGCCAAATAACTAACATTAAAAAATTATCAAATTTTAGGATGTTATTACCTCCTTTTACTCTCAATCTAGATTCTACTTCAGTTTTCATCAAAGAGAGCCCAGAGGAAATGATTTCCTCATAAAAATAAAATAAAAACTGAATTTTCACTTTTTTCTCCTAATTAAAAAAAAATCATATCTTCTCTTAGCCCTTTTCTGGGAATAGAATTAGAACAGGGACTAACACAACCCACTGAAATGGCATTTATTAGGTTTTCACAGTGCTTGGAAAGAAGAGCTTGATCCTACAAGAAGTAATAAAGAAATTAGATAACTTCTTCTGGATAGAAAATTGAAAATAAAAAAAAAGGATTTAAAAAAGATTTATGAGTTTCTGAATATGACAGTAATTAAATCCATTAAGCATCCACCAAGAACAGTGTTCTATATAGATGACATGAGGATATGAATTGGAGTCAGATAAGGTCCCAAGGATTTCTGCAGTGGTCCTCAATCTTTAGTGTTTTAAAAAAAAATCACCTGGGAGCTTGTTAAAATGCAAGTTCTTGCACCTTATACTGGAGCATCTGTTAACTTAGATCTGAGTAGGATGCAGGTATTTGTTTATATTAATCAGAACACTTTATCCATGGACTGCACTTTGAGAAACACCATTCTAAAATATGAGCTTAGGTTATTAGAAAATGTAATGGTTACCTACCCAACAACCACCCCTCCTGCCTTTTTAACTAAGAGGTTCTTGAATAATACGGCCCTTCCTCAGTTTAAGGGGACGAATATTGATTTGATTAAACCAGTAAGTATGATTTCATTCACTTGACAGGCATAGGCATGAAGTATCACTCTGGTCTATATGATAAAATGGTATTTTGGGAAGATTTTCACCGTGTTTGAGGAGAGATATGCACAAAGTCACTGCTGTTTTTAGTTTGTTTATGTGTTTATCCTTTGTCTCTGGATGAAGCTGTTTGGGGAGATAAGACATGTAGCCACTAAAGCCAGATTCTAGCATAAGCAGTGGCTAACACAATAAGGATGATGGAAAAGAGGGAAGAAATATGTGTTCTTGCTAACATTACTGATGAATAAAATAACCTTTGAAATATCTTGGACTTGTTGAGAAATAACTCTTATATAATTTCAACTATATTTTAGGTACCCTGTTATTTAAAGTGTAGAACACCTGCATAATACCAAGTTTGTTCCAGAATACTGTAAGGAAGACCATAAAATATAGAACTTGCTGAATGACATAGAAGACAATGGTGGCCACACTACTCCTATCTGGGAAGTTATGTAGTCACAAATATTTAGTTCAATTACTAGTTATTTCTTAGACTGAAGATTACATTCTAATCTAGCTCTAGTTTAGAAGAAATGGAAGGGAAATTCAGAGTGTGGAGAATTTTTGCTGTTTATAGACTCCTTCAACGAGGTTCTACAAGAAAGAGACAAATTGTCTGAATGTGGCCCCAGTGAGAACAAAAAGAAAGAAAACAGTTTTTGCTAAGGGAGGCATTTTTTGCCTATAGGCTAAAAACTGAGTTGGCTGAGACTTTTAATTTGAAGTCTTGCAGCGTTGGAAAGTCATTTTCTGCCCCCTAAGCTAAAACTAGTTTATAAAGCAGCAGGGAAACAGGAGACTTATCAGAAAATAAAATTAATAAGTTCGGTGCCTCAGGCTTCTTGCAAATATCTCCCATTATTAATTATTTCTAAGTGAAAGAGAGGCAAGTCTGTCTGCCAAGATCGAGTAAAGGTGGGAGCTTCTCCAACAAAGGCTATGCTTTTTGAAGGTCTTAAGGTAGAGGTTATTGACCTAAAGGACAGGAAGAGGTTGGGATACAAAGGTCAAAGGACCGATGGAAGCAAAATGGCAAAGGATCAACGGAAACAAAAATTTCAAAAGTAGCAACGATGTTGAATCGAAAATTCTACCTGTGGTTAGTAACCCATGTAAGTGACTAGAAGCATTTTCCAAAATCGTGACTAAGAAAACCTGATCCTGGCCAAGAATGGCTTATGAACGATCAATCTCTAAGGCAAGTTGAAGGCCTCTAAACCTGAACCAACATGAAGTAGGTAGTTAAATCTGTGCATCCTTCAAAAACACTGTTAATTATTGCTCATCTCAGATCGGAGGTCAAACCACCCAGAGGGCAGAACCAGGTCAACTGAGGACAATGGACCAGGGCATCCTCCTGGAGGGCAGAACCCGGTCTTCTAGGCTGGCTTCCTGGGAGTTGACTGTGCTGCTTGGGCAGAGTCCTCATGATTCCTGCCTAGATGAGTAGGGATGTTTGCACCAGAGTCTCTGCCTTGCCTCTCATTTTGTCCCTGTCCAAATATGTTTTATGGCAGTTATCTTTTTCCATTTCTTCTGTTGTACATGTGTACATTGTGGGCAGATAACTTATCTTTCAGCCATAGGTTTGCACATATGGAACCAATAAAAACTGTGCATCACCCAGATGTCCAGGACAGATGTAAGAATCAGATGAAACTTGAAGTTGTCTCTCTTTCGGAAATGAAAGGATGAGTGACACATAAGTGTGAGGCTGATATTTTTAACCTCAAGAATGGCATGTAAAGGTATTGGGCAGACAAAACAGTAAAAGGTGGTAAACTTTTGTTGAATACACAACAGTTCTCTCTGCCTCCTACCACTATGGACTGCTTTGTTTAAACACTTCAATTTTCTCCTGGTATTAGGAATACATAAGCTTCATGGGGCTTTTTCCCAGCCACCAGGGTAGGGGTGGTAAATTCTGATAATTCTAAGCCAATTATGGCAAAGACATTATCAGTGACAGTCATTAGTTTAAGTGTGGGCTATAACTACACACTGGCGAATTGGACAGCAAAACTCTCCGGAAAGACTTTTGGAAAAGACTTTCCTTCCTGTAAAGAGGAGAGGTATGTGGAGAAACCCTTCCCCGCACCCACCTTTTTTGGCCTCAGAAGACTCTGTGGGAGGAGAGCTTCAGCTGTGGCAGTCATCTGGCAATTTTATTGGAACTGCTGACTCATAATGACAGAGCTAAAAAATAGGTGGAACTCAGATCCCAGATGACATCGTAGAGCCTCTAAATGAGACTCGAATTATTCTATCATCTGATATCTTATGAAATAAGATAATGAGTGCTTGGTGTTTAAGCCATTGACTGGGTTTTCTGTTACTTGCAGCACTGGGCATCCGGAACAAGTGAGAGAGACAAGACCTGCCTTAAATACTACATGTAGGGTCAGCATGATGTATTTACCTAGCACCTAGATTCTTGAGTCAGATAACCTGAATTTGAAGTCAGACTCTGACACCTAATAGCTTACACAAGCCACTTAACCTTTTTAAGCCTCAGTTTCTTGGTGTGTAAAAATAGAGATAATAAAAATCTACTTGATAAGATTGCTATGAGACATGAGATAATGAACATGCAATAAGTATTCAATGAATGTTAACAGCTTTTCACTATCACCTTATTGATGAATCATCTAATTTCACCTGGAAGTAGAAGCTGTTGCTAGGGTAGCATAAGAGTGTTTTGATTTGAAAAGTGCTCCTGCATTAAAAACAAAAACAAAAACAAAACAAAAAAAACTTATTTCAGGCTTCACTGCATCAAAAAAAGGCTCCTAAAGAAAAACAGGAGCAAGTTTATTTTGCTGCAGTGGAAATATCTCAACCCTGCTTTCTGCCCAGCGTTGCTGGGTTAAACAAGCATAGAAACCTTCTACAATTATCCAGGTGGCTCAGTTGGTATTTGTGAGTTCTTGCTGATCTGATAATTGATGGAGAGCAGGAGATGTCTGAACAGGGATGCTAAATTACTTTCACCATGGGAATAGATTGTGTTGGCATTACCGTTGTTATATTTATTTAAACCACATAATCATTGTTGCCATTCTCTCTGCTCCTGGGAATTGGATGTGTCTCTATTTACCCAGGACAGTACTCCATATCTTTATGGACCACACTGGAGAGTCAAGTCCAATCAAGGACTAGTGATGAGATGAACACAAGGAATGGCCCAAGTTGAGATAGAAGGCAAGGTGACATTCTCACATATTATATAATTCCTACAAATTAGATTATGAGCTCAGAGTATATTGTTATGAAGACAAACATGAATTTAATAGAAGTTGCTAATTTCTTCAATATGGTTCTCTGGAGCTGTCTTGTTTCTGATCATGATGACATTTTATTTCAATCAGCACTTTCAGACATGTTGGGAAACATATCGGTCAGTCTCGTACTAGCTGAGAATTACCACTTTATTATCAGAGCTCTATATCTAATATTGGAAACGACAAATCTAATTTCTCTTTCAACTGCGCTTTCAATTATAAACTGAAGCTGGGCAAATATATTTGGGGGTGTTGATAAAGAAGGGTTAGGTAAGTGATTTCACTCACAAAAATCTTAGGTAATTACTTTGGACAAGTTGCTTAATTTTCCTGAACTCTTGTTTCCTCATCTCTAAAATGGGACTCTCAGTGCCTTTACCATGGGAATGTTGTTAGAATTAAAACTTCATAAAGAAAATGAAGCTCATGCTGGTTGATTTGTTATCATATGATCTATAACTGGTTAGGCAAAGATCATAGCCAAAGAGGGGAAGTTATGTTCCAGATATGTACACTCAAAGTATAAGCTCTATAAGCTGTGAGAAATTCACATTGAGGGCCCTAAGGAGGTCACCTCAGAGACAGTTTTCTTTTCAGAGTAGCTAAAAATGAGGTATAGTGAAAGACATCTCATATGTATATTTAAGCAGGTTAAACAGAGAGAAACAGGTGGCTTCAAATAGTAGCCCACTTTGTAAGTCTGAAGGGTAGATGCCCCAGATCAGAGGGGTTCATCTGCATATTAAAAATTAGAGCCACTATGCAGAGAGAGTAGGGGCAGGACCCATCTTTTGTACTTCCAAGTGGCATTGATGACAAAAGACATCAGTAGCTTTTTTTTCTGTCCCTTGTATCTGGACTTAGTTTCTTTTGGCAAATATTGGCCTGTGAGGAGGTAGAATCTGCTTACTTCGCCAGCTACTTTCTAATTATCTTTCACTTCTCAATATAAGTGACACTCTGAGACGGTTATTCTAACCCCACGCCCACCTCAGTTCTGGGCTAGGCATTCCCTGTGTTCTCCTGAAGCATCCTGTACACCATCATTGCACCCTTTTACTCTTCTGTTGTTGCCTGCCATCTGATATTCACTCCTCTTGTAAGGTCAAGGGCCTGGGCCAGCCTTGTTGACCTCTGTACCCTAGAAAGAGAGCCTGACTTAGATATGCAATTATCTGAAGCAAGAATGCTTGTCGTAATGAATATGCAACTGTTGTGGCACTCTAAGGTTCTATCTCTGGGAAACACATCATTTATAAAATTTACTGTGAAACTTTTAAAAAATGTATGAGTATAATGAAACCCCACATAACCAAACTACAGATCCAACAATGATCAAAATTTTGCCACATTTGCTGCATCTTTCCTCTTTTGCAGTTTTGTTGCAAATCCCAGATCTTATGCCATTTTACCTTCAAATAATTTAGATGCATCTCTAAAAACATGATCATTTTCTTAACTACAATGCCTTTATGACATCTATCATGATCAACAATTCCTTTTTTATCATCTATTGCTTAATCACTATTCAAATTTCCCTGATTGTCTTACAAATGACTTTTTACAACTGATTTATTCCAATTAGAAAAAGAAAAAAGTCCCACATCATTTGGTTGTTATGTATTTAAATCTCTCCTACCACTTTTGTTTCACGCTATTGTCTTATTGAAGAACTTATTTAATATTGCGCTAGTGAATGGCCCATATTCTGGATTTGTCTGTTTCCTTGGAATGTCATTTACTTGTTCTTTTAGCCCCAAATAACCTGCAAATTGGAAGTTAACTCTAAGAGCTCAGTATGATTCAGGGTCAATTCTTTCCAGCAAGAATATGTCATAGCTGGTGCTGCGTACTTCGTGTTACATCATATTGGGAAACACACAATGTCTGAATGTTCCAGAGCAGTATTTTGTGCAGGCGCCTTGCTTTGTTCAACTAGTTCTCCACTGATAGACATTTTTGTTTGTTTATTTTTTCCAGTCGTTTGATATCACAAATAATACCACAATGAATAACCTTCTGCATAAGATATACTTTGTCATTATACCTTTAATATGGTTTCTTAGGGATGAGGATTTTGCTTCTATGATGCTAATTTACATTTTATTTATATAAACATGGCTGCTTTATAGTCTATGGCTGCTTTAAAAATTATCTTTCTATTTTTGAGTTTTAGCACTTTTATCATGTGCTTTGTTGTGTTTATCATGTTTGGGATTAGAAGTGCTTCCTAAATCTGTAATTTGCTGACTTTTGTCATTTTGGAAAATTCTCAATATCACCTTTTTAAAATCTACCATGCTTATTCTCTCCCTATCTGGAACTCTCATTACCTTTATGTTAGACCTAACTTATCCCCTATCTCTCTTATGTTCTTATCTGCATTTTTATTCATTGATCTCTCTGTACTTCATTTGGGATATTTATATTTGACCTATATTCCAGTTCATTAAATCTCTATTCAACCATATCTAATATGCTTTTAAACCCATTTATTGTATTCTTTATTTCAGCTATTGCATTTTTTAGTTCAAAAATGTCCATTTGATTCTTTGTATAATTCTTGGTTTGTTGCCCCAATTCTCATTTTTTTCTTTATTTCCCTGAAAAATAGGCCTAGTTGTTTTGAAAACTGTGCTCACTAACTCTAATATTAGAAACTTCAGTATATCACTGCTGTTTATTATTTCTCTTCTTTGTTTACAATATCTTATCTCTTTGTGTGATTAGACATTTGATAAAGTAGCATTAATTAACATGAAAATTAATAGAAATAATTTGAGGTTCTGGATAATACTGTCTTCCTCCATAAAGGATTTACATTTGCTTTGGTAAGCTAAGTAGGGGCAAATGTGAACCTGAGTCACCTTAATACTGTTTCAGGGGTTAGAGATGGTTCAAAACTAGGCTTTGGCCACGAAACAGAGATATGGTTTTCCCTTATTTCTAGGTGGTACCCTTTGGGTTCCAATCTAACTCCTGAGAAATTTGCCAGAATCCTTCCTGCCTTTTGGACTTGGATTCCAAATTTTCCTGATGGCCTGTTTGACCATCACAAGTATTACTTAGTTTCTCAGCTTCTCAGCCACTTCCTCTAGAAATGACAGGCACGTCTGTGGGAAAAGCAGTCTCTATTAAAAAGCTCTGCTGTCTGTGTTTTATTCTTCTTCCTAATCTTGTTGCTGTCATTTCTTTTGTCTGCTTTGTTATTTCTAATATATCAAGAATTTAAAATATTTCTCTATATTTTCTGGTTTGTTTTTGCTGGGAGAATTGGTCTAAATATTCTAGCCTGCTGTTACTGGAAGCAGAAATTTAAAAAATTAGCACCCTCACTAATAGTTTTGATACCAATTTCTTAAATTTAAATTTTTGATTGCCTATATCTGTGCCATCTCCACGGTGAAATTGCCTACTTCTCACAGATATGAAGCCTTCTAGGTGACTACCTGAGTTAAAAGCATTGCTATGTCCCTGGTTGAAAGTCCTTCTCAGGTCTGTATATTAGGACATGTTTTAGGATTCGGTACCAAGCTACATAGGTGAAATTTTCCTATTAGTGTAAATGAAGCTCCTAATAATCAACTTATTAAAATTTTCCTCTATCTTAAAATAAATTGGGGGGTAAATCTGTCACTGTGAAATCATACATAAGAGCTTTGTGAAGCTTTAAAAATTATTACACACATTAAAGTTTCCCCAAAGGAAAAGCCCGTTATACTACCTGTATAATGAGAAGGGTACCATTATGCCATTTCTTATTTTATCAAGTATTCTGTAATTGTGTAAGCAGATGTTCATTTCTACGTTTGTGTTATGTATAAATTAATTATTGTTTCTATGCTTGAGAAATACTATTTTGGGCCATGTTTTTACTCAACACCAAGAGAACGGAATTGCTTGAAGTAAATGGTAGAGAAACGCCAAGCCTCTCAGATTATCATGGCCAAGCTTTGTCTGGAGTTAGCTTCTGACATGGGGTTGCTTACCTACACATTTCTACCACATCACTCCTGTGTTCTGATTTTCCTTTTGCCTCCATTATTGCCTAGTGGACAGATCTTGGGCTTGAGCCAGAACATCCCTGAACTCCCCACTCCACCGGCTGCCAGTTGAAGATAGCATTGACCAGATCAGTTGCAAAGACTGGGATACCTCAGAAAGCAGAACACAATATCTCATCACTGGTTCACTTGCTTCTACAGATGCTATGTTGACATGCACCCTGTTGCTCTTTGAGCAGAAGAAAAAGACTCAGAGAAAGTTAGCAGAGTAAGGAGAAAGGGCAGCAGTGAGGCTATCTGCTTACTCATCCTCCCATTTTGTGTGTATGGAGGATATTGAAGTTTTTTATGTCTCAATTACACACTGTAGAATATAGCTGAAGAAGAGACATTTTGCCATCGAAGAGAAAACTAATATAGAAGACAGTATCTGTAGCTTTTGAAATAATGGACACCTGCACTTTTTCTCTCACCTTTAATATTTTGTATGAGACAGAGGATATTTGTTTTTAAAAGGTCCCTGGTGATGCTAATGAGCAGCTGGAGTTGAGAACTTCCAAAATCCTATAAGAAGGGAAGAAAGAGGTGTTTCAGGAGCAGACCAAATTCTTTCCTCCACTTCAAGGTAAAGGTGAGAAAAGAATCAAAAACCAGACTACACCCCTTTACCAGGTCAGGTTCCTCGAACCACAAGTCTGGCCACATGGGGGAAGGCTTGCATCAGTAGAATTTTAAATTGAACCTAAAATAACTTGGACATCGATGTTTTCTGCATGAGGTATCACTGGGAGATCTATCACCATACTAAGAAGAGGGATTCAACACAGCACTTGTGGCTAAAGTGATCAAAGAAAAATAAACCTGTTTCATGTTTATATGCCACTGATAACAAACCAGATACAATAACAATCTCTAGCAAAAGGAAAATCCCATAATAAAATCCCGACAAATTGTAATAGTACGGTTTGGGGAACTTTATATGCTATTCTCTCGGGATTAACTTCCTCCCCACCCCCAAATTCATCCCTACCTCTAATATTACAGATAAGTAATAGAAAGGACCAAGTTCCACTTTGTTTTGAGTATAATCTGTATAATGGGATTTAATAAGATCTGATCGTTTCAGTTACCTCCTAAGAAGGGGTTCATTAATTTTGCTGCAAGCCTCCCTTCATTTCTCAATATTTCATTTACATTTGTAAAATAACTTACTGCATCATCTCCCTCCCCGGTTGCACTCCTATTTTTCTTTGCTTTTTAAATTTCAGGTGAAGTATTTATAATTCGCAATTTCTTTTCTCGTGATAAAATAAGAACAAAGCATTAGCCCCCAGGAGACTCTTTTATCAGCAGAAAACTTGGCACTCTTTGTGTAAGGGACACTTATCTCCCAGATGAGAAACATTTAATTATCCTTGCTCTAAATCTTTCACTCTTCTAAGATTAGTTCTTAAACTTTGATTGTCTCAGTGTGGCCATTCATATTCACAATGGACCTTATAACCTCCTGGGAATTCAAATTTCCTTTGCAAAACCTCAATTTTTGAAAGCAAATCCTTGGCTTTTACATCATTGTCAGGTTCTGTCTAAGGGCAATACTTAATTTTAATAAACTTTAATTGCTACATTTATCCAGTTCATCATCCATGTTGATTGCCATTTACTGTTCTTTTAAAAATCTTTTCATCTGACTCTGTACACAGCCCATAAACAAAGGCAGCTGCTGAATTTGTTCAGGTTATTACCATTTGGGATGCGCCATCTACCTTTTGTTCCCAAATTAATTAAGGCAGATGAAACTGCTTACTTAGCAGTTGAGAGAACTGGTGTCTATTCAGGAGATGTCTTACAGAAAGCCTATCATCTTATTCTCAGAATAGCCCTTCTGACTCAACAGTCATAACTGTCTTTTCCAGGTGTGGTCATGATCAATTATTCAGAGCTCATTGTTTCTAGGTGATGAGAGATCAACTCCTGATGATACTGCTCACATTATAAATCCTCTTTCTCCTCTATAGTGTAACTTTAATCAGAGACTGGGGATAGGCAATGCCAGGCAAGTCTACCTAATTTAAGACGTTTAAACTAAAAGCAGCTATACTTGCCTACTGAAAGGGATTGCAAATTTGTCCATTGAAGGTCACTAAGGACGACAAGCTCTTTTAAAAGGGATTTTAAATTCTATTTTGGATAATGATCTTTTTAGAAATAGTCTGTTTAGTAAGATTTATTAAAAATAAAAGAATACAGAAATGAAGTCCATGAAGAGGGATAAAAACTCCATAGAAACATTTTTCCTTCAGGCATGTTTAAGTGACACCTTTATCGGAACAATCAGAATTAGGGCATTCTTCCCCTTAGAGACCAATAAACCTCCCTAACCCGCATAGTGCCCTATCATCACTCACGTTTTGATAAGATCTTAGAGAATTCTAACCATTGTTTCTTAAGTTACTCCTAAAATGTGCATGGAAACGTCATTTTATTGGTTTATAACTTAGTTACGGAGATTAATTGCTGATTTTTCCCCTCTTTTCTTTACCCTCCTAAGTTTTTGATGAGACTCTGACTTAAGGCTTGATGAATACTGCTAGTAGGAGGACTCTGAACATGTGGGAGACAAAACAAACCAACCAACAAACAAACAAAAAACCGGCAAGATAAGGGTATTGCAAAGTAACAGCAACTATTTTACTATTTTTATTGGATTGTCTGTGTCATTCCAAAATTGAAAACAATTTCAATTGTTTCAATTGCTTGATGGAGAAGTACTAATATAAGATGGCTTTAAAACTCTAAAACTTCTTCACCTAGCCCTTAAAGAAGCAACATAATGCTCAGACAATTGGTAATGTATGATGTTCTTTTGTTTTTTATTTCATTTTAATATCATAATTGACTTTGTTCCTTTCTTCCTCTTTCTGGTTGCAATGTACTGTGCAATATCACCTAGCAATAAAGGACATCAAAGAAAGAATAAGTGTTATGTGACTGGTTCCTTGGCTGGGTTTAACTTGTCAGAGCCTAGCCCATTGATACAAATAGTAAAAGTTACACCCATTTTACTTGCAAAAAATACGAAAGAGCATTCAGTTGTCAATAAGTGCTGGGAAGCTTGGGGAGCCCATTAGTACTTGAAAACTGGATAACAGCAAGAGAAGACCTTGGACCAAAAATTCAAAAACCGATAACAATATTCTTATCCTAGGAGAAAGGACTAACGGCTTGTTAGTTACTACATGTTTGAGTTGACAAATAGGTTTCTCCTTTTCTTCTCTTTCTAGGCAGTTGGTCATGGCTGCCTAATACTATTCTAAGAAGGATACTTAGAGGAGGCAAGGCTTGGAAAGAAATAATATAATTGCTTTTGAAGTTTGTGACTGGCATCAGGAGGGAAGTGGGGGGCTGTGTGTCACGTGATTGCTAGATGCCATTAATACAGCTTTCTCTTTATTGTTCACCCTTTAACTTCATAATTCATAGTTGTAGCCCCTCCTGAGAGCAAAATGAATTCTTTATAGATCTTAAGTCTCCCTGAAACTCAGCAGAGCATAAACATTCCAAATATTACAAAGAGAGTGTTCTGGAGCATCGATAACAGAATTTAGAAGGTAGACAAGGTTAAATATTCTGGATAGGTGTAAGTGGTCCAGGGAAACAGCACAACTGTAGGACTCGGGAGATGAGCTGAAATGTGGAAGATGGCACCAAGCAGGATAGCATGTACCGAAATGGACTATGGGGGTTGGAGAGGGGTGAACAGTTTTGCCTAGGGTTAACACTGACTAAACTGGAAAGGAGGGGAAAAAAACTCTACGTTAAAGCAGTTTCTACTATGAGAACAGATATAACAAATAAGTGGAAATACCTGAAGAGGGTTAGTTTGTTGAAAATTCACAGTGCTGTGTTAGAAAAAAAATCATTATTGGGTAGAAGCAGAGTATGTTTTTCACGACCTCTGTTCACATCAGTGGTCATCTAAATCTTCTGGGTTATTCGGTAAATTCTTGGTCTTGCGTGTGTCACACCATTCTAGCTTTTCTTTAGAAGATGACAAAATGCTGGAACTCTAATATTTTTAAAAATCCAATTTCTTCTAAAGATTTTTTAACTTAAAATCAATCTCCAAATTTAGCTCCCTCTCACAGTAATAGTTTATACCTTTTATAACTATAGCTATATGAATATTGAGGGGGAGCAGAGTTTGTCACCCCAAAATATGTCTTTTGGGGGGATATTATTTTAAGTTGGTTATTTTTAAGAAACAAATGATTCAAGAAGAATTTTTGTCCTTTCCCCTAACTGCTTAAAAGAATTTAATAGAGAAACTGAGTGAGTTATCATCATAGATAATTATAGCTTAATATAAATTAGTATGAGATAGACAGGGAGGAACCTAGCAAGGCCTGTTTGATCAAAATCCTTCCCATGTCCTGTTGTTAAAGATGGCCCAGCAAACGTTTGTTTACCAAACATTTGCTTGTCCATCTTCATGTGAATTGCCTTTCTTCCCGTTGAGGTCCCAAACCACTATGCATCTTTCTCCTTAGCTCAAGATGGCATATAGGCCTCAATTGTCTAATTCGTCCTCAAGTTTCTTATATAATCTCAACATGTACATATGTAATAAATTTGGTTATTTTCATCTGTTAGTCTGTCTCATGTCAATTTGATTATTAGACCAGACAGAAGAACTTAGAAGGGTAGAAGGAAAATTATTTTTTCCTTCTGTATGAAGAATAAAATCACTGCAGAAGAAAAGAATGTATTCAATTAGAAATATCATTTGTCTAATGCTTACTCAACTGATTTTGAATAAAAAATAAGCTCTACTGCCTTAAGACATTAGTTATATATAATACAATGCATCTTGAATAATACTTATTCTGGTTTTCATTGCAATATAATAAACTACTTGAAAATTTAGTGGCTTAAAACAAGGACATGTATTTCACTCACAAATCTGCATTTGTACAGTGCTCAGTGGAAACAACTTGTCCCTGCTCCACTCAGAGTTAGCTAGAGCGGCCCAAAGTTGGAGGCTGGAATCATCTTAAGACTTCACATATCTGGCACTCAGTATTGGCTGGTGGCTGGGATCTCAGCTGGAGCTGTTGCCAGAACACTTACACATGACCTTTTTATGGTTGCTTGGCTTCCTCAGAGCATGGTGGTTGAGTTCCAAGGGTGAGCTTCTGTGAGGACTAGGAAGAGAGTTAGAGAAGGTTGAAGATTTTTTATCACTTATCCTTGGAAGTCATATAGCATCACTTCTGCTGTAGACACAGACCCACTCGGACTCAAGAGAACAAAACGTAGAGGCCATCACTCAATGGAGGATTGTCAATGTCACATAGTAAGGAAAGTATGTGGGATGGGATGTATATCTTCAACCTATGGAAAAAATAATAAATATAATCTGCTTTTATTAATTATGTACCACCTTTGGAACGATGGAGAAAATAAGCACTCTAATAATTTTCTGTATTTTGTGGCTCATGAAGAATCTAAACTAGGAAAAACTAAGGCAAATGACTCAGACATTGTTTAAAAGTGAAAACACAGCACCTAGTACTCAGCAGGCACTTAATAGACTTCTCCTTTGCTGATTGATTAAGTCCTGTCATTTCTGTGGTGTTAGCAAGGGACTTGTTAAATTAAACCAAAGAACTAAAATCAAATTTTAGTTTTGTTTAAAAATGTCTTTTAAAGTGTAACCTCGTTATATCTGGGAAATATTAATTATAGAATCTCATTTAGTGAAACATGAAGTAGCTTAGAGAGCTTTGCTTGTGTTTTATACTAACAATAAGTCCAATGCCTGTTAATATATTAAGGCATAAAGTATTAGCACTGTTTCTAAATAAGGGAGAAAGATATGCATAGTAATTAAAAACTTTTTCAAGTTCTCAATTTATCAAGATGGTATAATTGAATCTGTAGATGGGGTTTATAATCAAAATGACGTAGGTTCAAAACGATTGGCATTTTGTAGTCATGACATTAAAAATAATTACAATAATGATAGTGATAACGGTTAACATTAATAGAATGTTTATTCTGAGCCAGATTTTTGCTAAGAACTTTGCATGCATGATCTCACTTTTTTCCCCCAGTGATCCTAAGGTAGAAACTATGATTATCTCCATTCATAGATGTCACACAGTAAGTACTGAAACTGATATTTGAATATATTTAATTTGACTCAAACTCTTACCTATTATGCAAGTTCCTCAGATTTCCAGAGTATCCTCCTTTATATAATAGAGACATTGCTCCTACTTGAAGGAGTATAAGGTCATGTATACAAAAAAGTATAGCACATAGTAGGCACTTAAATCCTAATTTTACTTTCTCTTTAGGGATCAAGAACTCAGTTCATAACCTGGATGGCTTAGGCACTAACTCTTGCCACCTGATTTAAGCAATGTCTGTGTCTTTTATAGTTATAGACAGTCAGGGGTGGACGGGCCTTCAAGATATAGTTCTTTTTATTTTGTAGCTGAACAAACCTGAAGTTTCGAAGGTTAAATCACTTACACAGAATCACAGAGCTAGCAAATGGTAGAGCTGGGATCTAAATCCAAGACCAGCACTCTGTTAGCAAGTATATCACACCATCCTCTAGTTTCTTTGCCAAGTAATTATACTTTAAGACATGAAAAAATAAGCTAATGATAGATATATAAAATTTGCCGACTCCTCATTTTTATATTGATTTTGTAATTAAATTTACTGTTTTATTAAATAATTATTAGTAATGCACATTTATATGTATTTACAAATTCCTGAAACTGAAATTTCATGCCATCCTCAACAACTGTTAAGTTGTTAGTAATTCACCCCACTAGGGTTAATTATTACACCTAATAACACTCATGCTGGAGACTCCTGCTTAGACTAATTACTCTCATAAATCTCTTTAGAGAAGTGTAAAATTCTCATTACTTAAATGATAAAACAACTAATCTTTGCTTCTTGTCCCTCTGAGATAATATGATTGCCAGGACTGGTACAGTCGAATGCTGTTTTAAGGTAATTAATAATGCTACAAGATCTAAGGCCCCAGACAACTGACAATGATGCCCAGAACCAGAGAGGACAGAAGTTTTGAAATGAAAAAAAGGAATATGGAGTGTCCACCTTTAAATTTTTAAAGAGATTATTTTTCCATTTAGCCTGATTTTCAAACTTTCATTATAGAGGGAGATACTTGGCTATGGTTGTTAAATTTGCTATCACTTAATATCGAAGTTCAATTTTTTCTTTATTCATTGATTCAACAAATATAAATAAGCACTGGGGATAAAACCATGAATGGATAGACACTACAACTCTCCTCAAAAAGTTGCAAGCCAAAAAAAAAGCAAGTAAACAGATAATCCAAATTATCGTATGACTTGGAACGTTTTTGTGTGACTTTTTCATGTAACTGAATTTTACCGTGGACTTTTTCAGTCATTGCCAATGACTCACAGCCACCACATGGCCTAGCCCAATCACCCAGTTTGTCATTCTAAAAAAGGAGTTATTAACTTTTAGTACATCCCATGTCTCTATGCATTCATCGAAATAACCATTTCATGAAACCACACCTCTTATTTGATCAGAGAGAAGTGAATATAAAGAATGGTTAACTAAATATAAAGTTATTAGCAGGTAATTAACTAGAGGAGTAAAAAGAAAACTCAGAGGATGGCAACTGCAAGAAGCAGCTGACTCCTAAGGCTGGAGGAACAAAGAAAAGGTAGGATTAGTGAGGAGAGGCCCTGTGGACTCGAGTTCCAAATTTCCACCCCAGAGAGCACAGCTCTCTGCTAGTGCTATTATCTCTAGGCAGCAGGCAGGCATGATGAAGCGGTTCCTGAAAATGTTCGGAAAACCCAAAACTAATTCATCTGCTATTAGGACTGCTGCTACTGAGATGGAGAACATTCTTAAGGTGACTAATAGTAACAGGAAGGCCACAAGAAACTCACAGCGAGCAAACAAAGCTGCATGTATTTTCTCCACGTGTCAGTCTTCCTCTTGTGCCCCCTACTGGCAGAGTCTGGCAAAGGACAAGCTGACAAAGCAGAAATGTGGTTCTGAGTGCCAGCTTCAGCATCATAAAACAGAGTATTAGAGAGTGAGCTAGAAACAAGAGGCGATAAATTAATAACTAGAAACAATGAAAGTCAACAGAGTGGCCCCTCGACTGTGTTGTCCTCATAACCCCAAATTCGATGCCTGACAAATACTCCTTGGCTCTTTCTATATAATTCTATTATCACCACAATAGTTTCCTCGGCTGTAGCAAAAATAAATTTTACATAATAAAAATTTTAGTGCATTCTTGTATGTTCTCTTTTACAATGTGAAGATGGGTAGGCAAGACATTTATCCTAAAATAGTACCTGGCCTAGTAAGTAA
>NW_011888920.1:621414-625681 GCF_000151845.1 Pteropus vampyrus
AAAGAAAGAAAGAAAAGGAAAGAAAAGAAAAGGAAAGAAAAAGGAAAAAAGAAAAAAGGGTGGGAGGAGACTTTTCCCTCTGTATGGAAGCAAAATTTGCCACCCCAAAATGTGTCTCTCTGGCATGAGGATTACTTTAGTTTCAAGAAACAAAAGACAGAAAGAAAATATGACCTTCCCACTTACAGCTTAAAAAAATTTAGAGGACCTGCTCCATAAAGTGAGCTATCACCATGGATAGCTACAGTTTAATATGAGGTAGGTGTGGTAGGAGAGGCTTGGCAGGGCCTAGAGGTCAGAGTCCACTCTGTGTCCCATTGTCTCCACATGACCCAGGAAACATTTATTTTTCTCCACGTAAATTGCCTTCCTCTTCTTTCAAGTCCCAAATCATTGCACTTTTCATCTTTAAGACAACATATAAACCTCAAATACTTTAGGTCTCATATTCTTATAGAACCCTTGTATGTATAAGTGTATGTAATTAAATTTGGTTATTTTCTCCTGTTAATCTGACTCATATCAAAATATTTCTTAGACCATTCGGAAGAACCTAGAAAGGTAGAGAAAAATTTCTTCCTCCCTAACACCTCTATACCACATAACCCCAATTTTTCCTTAGGGATTCAGACTTCCTCGCTCTGCTACCAGTTATGTTATTTTGAGAAATCTTGCATCAACAGATTGAGGATAAGCATCTTTCAAACCTGAAGAGATCATACACACAAAAATGTTTTCCTGCACCATTCTATTCCCAATCAGCACTTAGCTCTAAGCCACAGAGTGTCAACAAAAGCAGCTGTGTCGATGTTTGCCATGTTAATAGACACCTGTACAAAAAAAAGAACTTGGAGAAATCTTATTACTTTTTATTCCATCTGCTTTTTATAATCCACCTTTTTTTCCCCCTAGGTTACAAGTGAGTTGTTCAAGGCCAGCACTTAGAAAGAAGACTTTCTAGCCTTCCCTGGAGGCCACAGATCATATCTATTTGCTAAGTTAGAGCAACAGCTAACTAGGACAGCACAAAAATCAGAAACATAACAACCCGAGATTAACACACTGCCCTCATTTACCATGCTCACAAGCTCCACGAGTGCTCACATAAAGCACAGTGACTATAGACATCCCAGGAATGGAGGCTGCCTTCTCTTTGAAACTTATGTTTCGTAGCTGCTATGACGAGGACAATGCGGCAATCTTAACAGCAAGCACTGGCTCCTTTGTGTACCATTGCATGCCTTTGTAGCTCTCATTCTCATTTCAGATATTAAAATCATTTCATATGAACCAGAATAAGACACCAAACAGTTTTTTCTTAGGCATGAGGCTG
Source organism: Pteropus vampyrus (assembly GCF_000151845.1). Lineage (NCBI taxonomy): Eukaryota > Metazoa > Chordata > Mammalia > Chiroptera > Pteropodidae > Pteropus > Pteropus vampyrus. The sequence goes on from NW_011888920.1 coordinate 622,748, forward strand.
TCATAAATGTCAAAATGAGTTAAAGATCCCTGGAAATTTTTTTTACAAGTTTAAGATCTATTTTTTTCTTCCTGGATTTTAAGCCTAGAACTCTACATGTGTATTTCATAAAACACGATTTTCCTTTCTGACTTGTTTCTGAAAGTTTGCCTCTAATGAACTTCTGTACAATTGCATAGTTTAGTATTACCCAGGTGGCATGTGTCTGAAAAATTTCTACTGAGTTGTAACATAAGAAGATGTAGTATTATTCAACAGACACTTGTTATAATTCAGGCAGCTTTGTATAGTTAAAAAAATGAGAGAGAGAAAAGTAATGAAATGCATAAGTAAGACAATAACATAATCCATGCAAAAGCTAATTTGCTAATTTGATATACAGTAAATGCAATGTTTTGATCCTGTTGAAGCATATTATGCAGTGCCTTGTGAAATCTTGTTTGCAAAATTAATTTAAATTGTCTTGGAACAGAGTTGACTGAAGGATTATAAACAAGGGTAGCAATAATTGGCAAAACTGTAAGGAACAACATTCAGTCAGTGAGAGTAAAGGCCATCAGTCCCGGCAGACTGAAGAAGGTGGTGCGTTGAGGAAAGAGGAAGGGAAGGAGGGTTTGTGACTTATCTAAATGTCACAAAGAAGCTGCTGGAAGTAGATTCCCAGCATTTCATTCTCCCCTTATCCCCAACCACAACCACCATCATTTCTTGTCTGCTTTTTGGAACAGAGAATGGAAACCTGTTCTCTTTACCTTTTTCGCAGCCTGCCATGGAAATCTTCCACACACCCTCCACTGGATCTCAGTCCTACCCAGTGCCCAGTGTGGGGATTCAGGCACATTTCTCCTCTGGTAACCATACAGTCCTGCCAAAGTCTCTACCCTTGGTTGAGGATTTTTCCCCCTTAAGATTGGTAGTACTTAGGACATTGGTGTTACTCTTTGGTTTAACAAATATTTATGAGCACCTATGTGCTATGTTGTATACATAAGTACACTTCTATGTTCTCAGGGCTAGGTTTACAACTGTGAAGACAGTACTGTCCCTGCATGCAGCATTGTCCCTATCTCCCAGTGCTTTGGGGATATAAGTATTTACAATACCCTATAGGTTCTTCAGCCAAAGACAACCACCCTTTCTCTAGTCAGCCATCTTGTGAACTCAAACTATCAGAATCAAAGATGAAAACAAAGAATTTCAAGGGTCTTTTCTGTGACCAAGCCTCTGTGTCAAGCAGGGAACATGGGACATTGCCTGAGGCCAATAACATCCTTAGAGTCGGGCAAAAACAACACCACGGAGGTAAGTTAGAAATATTCTGCTTAGTAAGTGGAGATTTAGAAAATTGAGACATTTTTAAGGACATGAACATTAATAAAAATACCTATTTTGTAGCTCCACAAGGTCCAGATCCCAAATCTCTTCTGTGTGTCCTGACGTTGCGGTCACACATGACTGTCCACTACTGGATCTATCAAAGGACAGCTGTGGCATATGCTGGAGTTCAACACAGAAACACCAGAAATTCCAAACATTTAAAAAGCATGTAAATTGAGAACACATTTGCATTAGAGAATGACTGTTTTAAGCACACTCTACTCCAATCATTTAATATTCAAAGCAGGACCTCATCCTCTATAAAAACATAGCCCACGAGACATATTCCACTTCAGGCAGTATTTTGAAAGTACTAGACGTCACACAGCTCTAATTCACCATAAGCCATACGTCCTCTGTGCAGGAATTTTATGTGGTAAGAATTCTTGTCTACCATTTACAAAGGCAGTATATGGATTTTCACCCAATTGACATATTCAGGCTCAGCTATGTTGCAGTCTACATTTTAACTTTTTGTGATCAGAGCTAGTAAATAAAAGCCAAGGTCAGTTTATGAACAATTGTTAAATACATAAGTAAACCCATCACTTTCTCAGCAAGTACTTAATGAGCATTAGCTGAGTAGAATACACAGAACGTCAGGCATCAGGTGAAGCACCCTTCAAGGATCTGCCCAAGTAGTAGGACCCAATTTTCTTCTTCTGGGTCTCTCACTGTTGTCCTACAAGGTAAAAGGGCTTTCATTAAAGATATGAGTAATGAGTATATTCTCTAGTCTTGCACAGAGAACTCCTCAGCAGCTACTAAACCTCCAACCCTATTACCAGAATCTCCCGAAGGGAAAAGTTTGAGTGGGGCACAGCCTGAATCAGTATCTTCATCAATGCCCTTTTCCCTTTGGCATCACCCCTCCCAAATAACTCTCTACCTGCAAACAGAGTCCCAGAGCAACGTGAGCAACCTAGAGAAGAGGCAACTAGATGGGTAAAATTGTGAGCTGCTCTGCTCTGGACTAGGATGCTGGGAAAAGAGGTAAGCTTTGAATTCTTCCATTCTCCACCTAACAATGAAAGACTATTTCTAGGTCCCTCCAGCTTTCACGTCTCACTGAAGGAGGTTGCTGGAGAGGTTTAGAGACACAGTCAAAAGAGGCAGGGCTTCAAGGATATAGTTTGGGGGCTCTACAGACAAGGACAAGAATATGGAGGTAGGTGGGGGAAAGTTATGCCACCGAAGAAGGGTGAAAAACCCTTGTGGAGGCCACAGCCCTGAGAGGCCCACAAAAAGGCTAAGACTTAATAGATTATAGAATATGCCTTTTCCTTCATATGCCAAGTTGGTTTCAGTATGAAAGTAGATTAAAGCTATAAGAACTGCAGGACACAGAGTTTCTGTGTAGAGTGATAAGTCTCTTTTAGTATAGTCATATCATAAGCATGGTTTGATACTAGCTCTATTTCTCTGTGATAATTCTCTCAGCAATACTCTCAGTATATTGGCTTCACTCTCAGGCCGGCTCCCCTCATAATGGCAATGTGGCTGCTGTAGTTCCAGAATTCACATTCACGTCATGAATAGACCAGAAAGAGAGAGAGA
>NW_011888920.1:625731-634760 GCF_000151845.1 Pteropus vampyrus
GGTCACACATGACTGTCCACTACTGGATCTATCAAAGGACAGCTGTGGCATATGCTGGAGTTCAACACAGAAACACCAGAAATTCCAAACATTTAAAAAGCATGTAAATTGAGAACACATTTGCATTAGAGAATGACTGTTTTAAGCACACTCTACTCCAATCATTTAATATTCAAAGCAGGACCTCATCCTCTATAAAAACATAGCCCACGAGACATAGTCCACTTCAGGCAGTATTTTGAAAGTACTAGACGTCACACAGCTCTAATTCACCATAAACCATACGTCCTCTGTGCAGGAATTTTATGTGGTAAGAATTCTTGTCCACCATTTACAAAGGCAGTATATGGATTTTCACCCAATTGACATATTCAGGCTCAGCTATGTTGCAGTCGACATTTTAACTTTTTGTGATCAGAGCTAGTAAATAAAAGCCAAGGTCAGTTTATGAACAATTGTTAAATACATAAGTAAACCCATCACTTTCTCAGCAAGTACTTAATGAGCATTAGCTGAGTAGAATACACAGAACGTCAGGCATCAGGTGAAGCACCCTTCAAGGATCTGCCCAAGTAGTAGGACCCAATTTTCTTCTTCTGGGTCTCTCACTGTTGTCCTACAAGGTAAAAGGGCTTTCATTAAAGATATGAGTAATGAGTATATTCTCTAGTCTTGCACAGAGAACTCCTCAGCAGCTACTAAACCTCCAACCCTATTACCAGAATCTCCCGAAGGGAAAAGTTTGAGTGGGGCACAGCCTGAATCAGTATCTTCATCAATGCCCTTTTCCCTTTGGCATCACCCCTCCCAAATAACTCTCTACCTGCAAACAGAGTCCCAGAGCAACGTGAGCAACCTAGAGAAGAGGCAACTAGATGGGTAAAATTGTGAGCTGCTCTGCTCTGGACTAGGATGCTGGGAAAAGAGGTAAGCTTTGAATTCTTCCATTCTCCACCTAACAATGAAAGACTATTTCTAGGTCCCTCCAGCTTTCACGTCTCACTGAAGGAGGTTGCTGGAGAGGTTTAGAGACACAGTCAAAAGAGGCAGGGCTTCAAGGATATAGTTTGGGGGCTCTACAGACAAGGACAAGAATATGGAGGTAGGTGGGGGAAAGTTATGCCACCGAAGAAGGGTGAAAAACCCTTGTGGAGGCCACAGCCCTGAGAGGCCCACAAAAAGGCTAAGACTTAATAGATTATAGAATATGCCTTTTCCTTCATATGCCAAGTTGGTTTCAGTATGAAAGTAGATTAAAGCTATAAGAACTGCAGGACACAGAGTTTCTGTGTAGAGTGATAAGTCTCTTTTAGTATAGTCATATCATAAGCATGGTTTGATACTAGCTCTATTTCTCTGTGATAATTCTCTCAGCAATACTCTCAGTATATTGGCTTCACTCTCAGGCCGGCTCCCCTCATAATGGCAATGTGGCTGCTGTAGTTCCAGAATTCACATTCACGTCATGAATAGACCAGAAAGAGAGAGAGAACATCTCCTCTATTAGCGCTCTCAGAAGAGCAAGGGATTTTCTTTCTAATAATCCCCCAGGGAATCTCCCTTAAGTTTTCTTAGAACAAATTGTGTCACATGTCCATGGTGAATTAATTCTTCTGCCCCGGGGGAATACCATGCATTGATTTCCTTATGTCTGGGCTTTCAGTGGCAAGGAGAATTAGATCACCTTCACTGGGTTACAACAACCAAGACCATTCCCAAAGCTGGACAAGGAGTCAATGATGTACCAAGTACATGACATATTGAGTGACAAACAAATGAAGGTCTGGGTGCTCTTATGGAAGGAGGTGAGCAAAATAAATGGAGGAAAGGCAATCAACAAATTTTTATCGCACCTATAAAATACACAGTTTATAATTTAAAAATTCTGCTATAAGTTTTGCTGGATATAGATAGATATCAAGTTGCTTTAGATGAGCCCAACTTCAAAACAAATGACTCCACAGAAGTTTAAGAATCTCAGACTCAAACACTGCATTCCACAACAACAGATATACATGTGAAGATTAATAGCACAGTAAGAGAATTATGAATTTTATTAAAATATATAAGCACCTAAAGATCCTTGGATAAACAGCACCAGAAGGAAATTTTCTGCCACATACAAGTCTCTCAGGAAAGATACATAAAAAGCCATTGCATAGTCTAACTCTAAACAGCACTCAACAATGTTGGAGCAGATCAAGTATGCATATTATAATTGCATAAAATAGATGTCTTAAGGCCTTTAAGGGGCATGCAATAGAGGGTTACAGATTCCTTATATATGAATTTGTTTTCTTCCAAAGGTCTGTTTAGACAAGCACTATATGGAATAGTGGAGGATGACTTCCTTAGGAGAGGACAGGAAGAAGAGAAAATAAAAGAATGCAGATTTCTTTTACCCATGTTTAAATGGGAGTAATCTCGAAACAGAGCTCATCCTTTCCTCATGGGTTAGTAAATGTTTTTGGACAAAAGGCAGAGTCAGCATGCACTTGAGCAGGCAGCACAGCAAACATCAGAACTCTGCATCATAGAGCTTGCAGGCTTTTGCTCATACCAAGCTTCCGAACATTTGCTCAGACTATTCCAACTGCCTTGAAAGGAATCCCCCAACTTTACTACTGCCCACCTCTCCTCCTATCAGCACACTCTTAAAGGCTTAGTTCAGGAGTCGCCTCCTTCAGGAGACTTTTCTAAGGCCCAGGGAACTTTAAACGCAATCTTCCTTTTTCTTCTCCCACCACAGCACTTGCCAGTGTCATGTGTTCTATTTAAGTGTCTCCTTCCCCTCTAGAGGCTGAGCTCTATGCTGCTGAATCAACTGCACTTAGCACTTCACTTAGTAAATGCTCAATAAGTATTTGTAGAAGTGAATTGGCAAACTGAAATAACTTTAGCTTTAATGCCTGCTACTTTGTTTAAGGCTTACTGAAATTACTGTGTCTGATAGGAAGCAGTTATTGGCTCAGAATTATTATAGTATTGTAACCAGTAGTTCTTCTCCTCATTCCCTTCTCTTTCTTCTCCTTCAACTTACCTTCCTCCTCCTTTATTACACACAATGACCATCAGAAAATTCTAAGTGTACTTGAATACTGATATTTCGAGCTATTTGGCCTTAGAATTTTGGAGATAAATTGCACCATTTTGGGAATCAAATTAAATCTTAAAGTCTGAAAATTTTTGGCTGCATATTTTTCGGCTGGCACTTAATCTTCAATAGCTGTGCATTTTCTGAAGCACTTGAAATTTCTTAATGAATACATGGTTCACATTGAATTGTAACTAGTGGCTAAGAGCCTTGTCTGCTTTGATTCAATTCCCAGCTCTACCTTTTATCCGTTGTATGACCTTCAGCAATTAAGCTCTTGATGCTGGCTCCTTGTCTGTGAGAAAATAAATAGAACATTTGGAATGATCCTATGTGTAAAAAGTACTCAATAAACATGAGCTTACAATTCTATGATAAAGTAAAAAACCAACTTCACACTACAAAGTGTCATTTAAAAATGATATTTGTATATTATATTGTTATTTATGCTTGAGTCATTTACACTTTCAGACTTTTGCATATTCAGGTTCTTTTTCATCTTGTTCTTTTTTCCACACATAAACTTAGAAGGTTGTTTAACTGCATTAATTCTTTCATTCATTCATTTATGGCAAGGCTGCATATCAAAGTCTTTGCTCTAAGTTTTCTGTCAGAGTATAATCTCTTCCCATCTCTGCTCTCTCACTGGTATCGTGAGGGCTGTTTGTCACTAGTGCTTTCCCAGCTCCCACCAAAGCCAAAATAAAAATGTGAAGAAGCTCTTGGTTGGAGAATGAGACAAAGATTTGAAAGCATGCCAGCATAGTTAGATGTATATTGGCTCATTTAATTCATACAACAACGCTATTAATTTGCTACTATTATTATCCCCATTTTACAAATGTTGAAAATGAGGTGAAAAGTGATTAGGTAGCTTGACTGACATCTAACAAGAAGTGGAAGAGTTAGAAATTAATTCCAGGTGGTCCAGCTCCTAAGTCCTGGGAGTATTCATGGTCTAGTTCAAGATACAGATAGGAAAACAGATATCACATGAGTAAGTGTTAAAATATAAACTAAAAAATGTGCTATGGGAGCAAGGAGGAAGAAATGGCCAACTAACAGGCTGTAGGAGCAAGGAAGTATCATTGAGGGCATTTTGAAGGATGAATGGATTTCCCAGATGGAGATGGGTACGAGGACATTGAGCTGCAGGAGAAATCTGACTCTGTTTGAGAAATGCCAGAGGAGTTGCTGGGATGGATCCACAGCAGCGAGACATTGGAAGATGTTGCAGGGGACAGAGCTGGAGTGATAGATTAGCTGAACTGTTTATATATAGACCATGCTGAAGGCTTCAGATGTTATCCCATAGGAAATAGTGGCATAGTAGGAGTTTTTAAAGCATGAGAGAAGCATAATCAGATTTGTATTTCGTAAAGAACTTCCTGAGACTGCAGAAGAATAAGGTATGAGGTATAGACTATGGGTAAGAGTGGAGATTAGAGGTTACTGCAGTCATCCAAACGAGAAATGGAAGTGGCAGTGGGCAGTGGATTTCAAATGTTATTTTGTTGATTAGGGCTCCTAATACTAACATGTCAGTCTGAATTCTGATTCTGTCCTATGAGATGCTGACATATGTCAACTAGGTGTCATCTACAAACTTGATATATATGCCTTCACCTAGGTCAATACTTAAAAAATATTTAATGAAAGGGACAAGGTGATCTGTGTATAGAAAATTGCCTTCTAATTTAATATCAAACGCCTTCTCTCCACTAGAATACTTTGGAATATGAACACAGAATAGATCTATTTTGAAGTTACTAATTCCTCCTGAGATGTAGTCCCTTTTATAGTCTCTGACCATAAGAGCATGCCCAGTTTTTCTCTGAAATGTCTGTCTGTAATCTTTTCTATAGTCACCTATAAGAGTTGGGCTATGTCCAAGTTTCTTTATCTTACTCCAGAATTTTTTAAACATTCCTCCTATGGATGGCAATAATGAACAGGTCTACAATTACTTTCAGAACCCTGATGTATGTTATACCTGGACCTTAGATAAAGTAGTTAAGTTTGTCTCATTATTACTTCACTACTTTGAGTTTTAAATACTTTTGAGCCATGTTAATTTGAAGATCATTTTGTCTACTGAGCAATTCGAAAGTAAAATGGTAACAAGTAATTAATTTCCTTTTATCATTGTAAAAAATACAGGATAATTTTCAACTGTCAATTTCTTTCAAGATTTCTATTATCTTCTGAATATGTCAGAGACTCATTGGGTCTGCAAGTGACAGAAACTCAACTTGCATTAGGTTAAGTCATTAGGGGGATGGCTTATATAACCTGCGATGGCAAGAATAAAACTTATTAATGATCATAGTAACTGGGCACTCAAAAAACTGGAAGCTGATGAAAAATATTATCCTAACACTTCCATGTCACCAAACACTTCTTTTTTTGTATTAGAATTAGGAAAAGATAAGCTCTTATGTTGTATATTGGTTTAATATGATTTCAGGTTTACTTGTTTATGATTTAAGTTGTTTTAATTTATTTGTTCATGAAGACAAAAAAAGTTTTCAGAAGTCTTGTTTTGATATAAGAATGAAGTAAGTTGTCTCAGGATGTCATCATCTCATCTGTTGTCTTTGATAAGCACTTTAGCAGTTGGGCTGCTGAGGAGTCTTCTTGGAGACTTATCAATCAGAAAATGTGGAGAAGCAACTATGGCAAGGAAACATTTATACTGTAAATGCTGAGACTTTGTGAGGACTATTTGAGAGTTTTGGTTTGGATGAGGCACCTCTTTGCTAACCTAAAAACTCTCTGAAGACCCCTGGAACATTAGCTCCTGCCCAGGTAGGGCTGCTCTCTTATCAGTAGTGGCAAAAAGCCTCCCAGTGGCCTTATAAAGAGAGCTGGCCAGCCTGCCAACACCAGCATCTTTGTTCCTTAGCAATGTGCTCTAGCAACAGGGGACTTTTACTTTTGTTCTGATAGCTGGAAATCGGCTCTGGGTTGGTTGCTGTCTCTCCCTAGTGCCTCTTTATATAAAAAAGTATACCTTATATTAAATTTGGATTTTGTTCCTTCATCTCCCTTTGCCTGGAACAATAGTGTGATTAATCTGTCATTTGTTTGGAGTATGTTATTTCTTTATCGGTTTATTAAGAGATATTATTTTGTATGCTATTGGCTTGTGAAGCCATTATAATTCCCACAGTGAACCTATGCTAAATAAATTGCTGGCAGAGACAAATCAGTTTCTGGAGCATAACTTTGCTTCCTCTTCTCAAAACAAAGTAAAACAATTAATCTCTGCTTACACCTACCTTTTGAAAATGAATTGCCAGCAAGTCATATGAACAATTGCCAGGTAGCCTATTCCAGAAAGGTTATCCCTGTCCACACCATCTTTGTAGAGTGCTGCCCCCTTTTCTTTCTCTTTTCTAACTCTCTAATCTCCAAATAGGGAGAATTTCTTGGTTTTGGAAGTCATGATGTTAGGTAGTTAGGTAGCCATGAGCAATGGGAGCAAAGGCCCAACTCTGTAACCGTAGAAATGACAACACTGGTGGCCCAATCTAAAAGGCTGCCCCTAAGACCTCCAAGAAAAAAATTAATTTTTTCAAATAACAATATCTCTACATCTTGGAGTACAAGGAAATAAGAGACCATAGCATAGCAACCAGTTTAGGCCAGCGACAAACACTTGTGAAGTTAGGAGTACTCTGACCTTTTCACCTCAGGTCATTATACTGTCATGCATATGCCTGGAAGTTCATGAATTTAATTATAACAGACTGAATTCTGGGATGGTTCATGCACAGCTGACAATAGGTTATATAACAGCTAACTGTCAATCATAATGACCTCTCACATCAATCAGCTGGCACCATCCTTGTAACCATCCATCATGGCCCAGGTATAAGACAGACTTCCCCGTTTCTCTCTTGAAATGTACACTTCAATAAATGTTACTTTTTCTAATCTTTGCTGATCTATAATTCCCTCTCCCCACGCCAGTGCCACCAGGGCAGCAACAGACTTAGATCACCCTCATCAGTGACAATGATATTAGAAAACACTTAGTACATAGTTCCCTGTAATAGAAGAGTGCTAGGTGCATTGAGAAGGGTGGTAGCACAGTTTAAAGGTTAAGAAACTGGAATTTGGAGCTGTATCAACCTGGCTTGAAGCAGGGTTGCATCATTTAGTGGGTATGTGACTTTAGGCAAGTTACATGATGATGCATCTGTGACTTAGTTTTCATCTTTAAAATAAGGATAGTAATACCTTCCTTATAGAATTTGTTAACTACTGACTTCCGAAAAATAGCACCAAAATAATCTGTTGATCAAGTAGAGCCAAGTGCATTACCCACTACAACGGGGAGAGAACGGCACTTTGACCAAGTGATCCTAAGTCTCAGAAGGGGAAGAATGAGGAATATTTATAAGGTTTTGGGTTAAACTGATCTTTTAATACTGGTATCTGACATTGGATAAAATTCAAAATATAAAGTCCAAAATATAGTTTTGGATTGGTGGACATAAGCGAAGGTTTTGAAGTGCTTTTTGATGAGTAAACAGTTATTTGATAAGTGAGGAGTTTACAGATTTGAGAAATCTATTGTCCTGAGAGAAGGGCTCCATTGCAATACTCTGTGATACCTAACTTTGTGTCCTACTATTCAATTAAATTCTGACACCCCTGTGTTACACAGTATAATGCTCTGTCTCTCTGACTCCATCTTGTTCAAGCCTGCTTTGTTCCCATGGCCTTCAGGCTAATAGCTTCTTCTTAGTCTTATGTATAGACATGCTAATCATTAGAGGAATTCTGCTTGCAGCTTGAGGAGATAAGTATGTATTGTTTATCAAAGATTTACAGGAATTTTGTGACCAGATTCACATCAACTAGCATAGTCTTCCTCAGACCCCTGCTGGTGCCCAGATGTCTGCAGTGGCCAATCACCTCTTGCTCCTCTCATTTCCTTTTCCCTTGACATAAACGAAGCCTGAACTCCGTACCTGTAACACCTGGAGTTAGCTCAGACCACACAAGTTAAGGGTACAAGACTGCCGTCACTTCAGACATCAGCTGCAAGTCTCAGATATTCCCCAAGCTACTTGTGCTTCTGCCAGGCTGACTATAAATTTGTGAATTCCCAACTCTCCCTCAAGTTTCATAATTCACTAGAATGACTCCAGGATACAGAAAAACATTATACTTAAGAGTACCCATTTATTATAAAGGATACAAACAAACAGCCAGACGAAGAGATATGAAGGGAGAGGTCTGAGGAGGAGGACAAGACTTCCATGCCCTCTCTGGGCGCCCCCCGCCCAGCACATCAATGTGCTCACCAACAGGAAGTTCTATTTACCTTATTGTTCATGGGTTTTTATATGGAGTTTCATTATATAGGCGTGATTGCTTAAATCATTGGCCATGTAATTGAACTCAGTTTTCAGTCCCAGTCACTTCCATAGAAGTCTGAGGGGTAGGCCTGAAAATTCCCACACTCTAATCATGCAGTTGGTTCCTTTGGTGGCCAGCCCCCATACTGAAGCTATTTAAGGCTCCCCACAACTCTTAGCATAAACTCAAGTATGGTTGAAAAGGACTCATTATGAACAACAAAAGATGTTCTTATAACTCAGGAAATTCCAAGGGTTTTAGGAGCTCTGTGCCAGTAACTGGGGACAAAGACCAAATATATTTATTTTACAGTAAAGACTATGAATTCTGCTTAGCAGTCTGTTGTCTGGAGAGGGAGGTTAGTCGAGCAGTCTGTTGTTCAAATTTTAAGAAAAAATTCTTTAAGAAAGATTTTAAGGAAGTTTCTTAGACAAACAATAACATTATTTACAAGTTTACCTGCATGGGTGAAGATTTCCTGGAATAGTGATATTAATGTAGATACTTCTAGTTCTTTTAAGCTGTGTGGTTAATATAGGTTAATACAAGAAAGATTTTTTTT
>NW_011888920.1:634885-651688 GCF_000151845.1 Pteropus vampyrus
GATTCGTGGCAATGAGGATGAATGGGAGAGATGTAGCCAAGATAGATTTAAAATACAGAACTCAGAAACCTTGCAGATTGAATGAGGAAAGTAAAGATTAGGAGAGGATAACTACTATGGGTGGATACCGTCGCTACTCATCAGGATGCAGAGTGGAAAAGATGAAAGAGATTTTAGGAATGAGTATAATTTTGGATACGTTACTATTGTCTGGAGGGGATAGGAATGAGAAGGCACCTATATTTTTAAATTAATAAATAATTGGATATGGTCTTCCCTGGGAGACAGCCAACTCAGAAAGTAGTTAGAAGCACATGTCTAAAAAAAAAAAGCGATAGTGGTAGAAGCTGGAGGTCAATACAGAATAAAGACCAAACCTACAGGCCCAGTGGATTGTAGCATCTGTCTTTATCCTGACCTTCTGCATAATCATACATGGTGTCTAAGTATTAAAGTTGCTAGGGCATTGAGACTTACTCATTTTATTAATTCAGTGAAACTAGTCAGGCACTACCACGGTAAACAAACCTTCTTGTAAAATCAAGCAGGGAATTTCCTGATCCCAGGAAGAACACAATGACCATAAATTACTACCATGAATTGTAGAAGAATGCAGAAACTCTAAAGCAGCCCTTCACTGAGCAACCACAGGAAGCCTAATTGTCTGCAGATCTCTTTCAGAGTCTGGAACTAATTTCAATTGCTAATTAAAATGGTCATTTCCTCTCTATCTAGTGTTAGGAGTGATGGAGCTGCAGAATCAGGAAATGCCTTCCACTCAGCACTGAAGGACATCAAGCTCATGTTGGATAAGAAAGGATGCAGGGAGCATGTTGAAAAGTTAGAGGCTAAAGTGGCTAGGTTAGTTTCACCATGATGTTTTAACTCAGGGACTCCCAACCCCTGGGCCATAGGTCTGTGGCCTGTTAGGAAACAGGCTGCACAGCAGGAGGTGAGCGGTGGGGGAGCAAGCAAAGCATCATCTGTATCTGTAGCCTCTCCCCAGCACTAGCATCACTGCCTCAGCTCCACCTCAGATCATCAGGTATTAGATTCTCATAGAAGCACCAGTACCTGGTGCCAGAAAATTTGATGACTGCAGTTTTAACTGACACTCTAGCCCAGGAAGAAAGTTTGTTCATTTTTTTAAACACTTGCTTTACGATAAAAGCCAGAAAGTTTCAAATACTATTATGAGCCTTTGGAATACAATTCAAAATTCTCAAACATATTAAAGAATTACTGAAAACCTGGGGTTAAGTGTAGATGACTTAACTCTGAGTTTTGAATAAAACAACTAGTGGCAACCTTCAAAATTCAATATCTTTCTGAACACTCCCAGGTCAAAGCAAAAAGCTTCAGTCTTGTTACCAAACCCAAGTTTGTATGCCCAAAGTTTCAAAAGGCCAAAATTCAAAATGTCAGAGTTTGGAGTAAGGAAAGATGTATTGAAAAAGAAGGCGCCAACCAAGAAGATAGGAGACCTAATAGTGCCTCAAGGCCATCTTCCTCGTAGGACTAGGTTAAGAGTTTTTAATGGGGAGCAAGTATACAGAAGTGCTGGTGGGGCAAGTTTTAAGTGGAGGACCTTCGGAACATTTACGGTAAAGGGGCATGAATACCGAATCTTCCTGGACAACAAAACTTTTGCTTCTGAAAGGGTTCAGGTGTTCAAGTTCTGGTTATATCCTGGTCCTTTGGTTCCTTGGGCAAGGGGGGCGGGGTGAGACTTTGGTTCTAGGCACAGCTGGATGTCAAAATTTTCTCTACTCATGCTCGGCTGCATGACTTGTAGTTTTGGTTTGTTGTCTTAAAAGCAACCTCAGTATCTTGATAGGACCATTTTGAGCTGGTTTTGTGGTTACAGTCTGAGGTTTCATTTCTTTCTATGCACCTTGATTTGTCACCTAGATCAAAGTTAAGATGGTATTTACACTTAGAGGCCTCTGCGCCTTTTAGAAACATTGTTTAAAATTGTTTCGATTATTAAGTAATTGTGGAAGATTGGTTTCAAAGGCAGATGATATGAATTTAATTTTAACACTTATTCAGTCATTCATCCAATCAACATGCTTTGCAAATCTGTGTGTCCCTTGGCTTAGCTTCTGTGAGCCTCAATTCTTTCTGCATAAAATAAGTTAGACTAGATGAAATTGAAGGGGGAGCAGAATATACCACTCGAAAATGTGCCACTTTGGCATGTGGGTCATTTTGAGCTGAAGGCAATTAAAACCCAGCAGACTTGGGAAAAGTTTTTTACCTCTCTTTTAAATGCCTAAAAGAATTTAGATTGGGGGCCTATACGAGGAAGAGATCTATTACCAGAGATAACTTTATATATCAGAAAGACTTATTTACATGGCATGACAAACATTTGTTTGTCAAATACTTGATCTTCTCATCTTCCTGTGAATTGTCTTCTTTCCCTTTGAAGCCCCAGACACCTAACCCTTTCTCCTTAGCTCAAGATAATAATACAAGTCTCAATTGCCTGATTGCCTTGGAATATTCATGTCTTTGTGGGCTCCCATATGTGATTAAATTTGCTTTTCTCCTTTTAACCTGTCTTGTGTCAATTTGATTAGACCATTCAAAGGACCTAGAAAAGGAAAAAATTTCCCTTTAATGTCTGAGTTTTCCCTTCAACGCTTCTGCAACATCTAAGTGTATTCTAGCTTTAAAATTCTTCTATGAAATTAAAAATGAGTTCTACAGAAAAAAAAATATTCCTACTAGATTGCATTTCCTTCTTAAAATTTAAATGTCAAATACATAAATAAAAAATGGTGTAATGATGAAACATTAATAAAAATACCAAGGCAGGGAGGACTGGGCTATGTTGATAGACAGTACAAGGAGACAGGTGCCAGAGGGTGCCATGAGAATTCCAATTCTTTTAGTTTTAAGGATGCTGTTCTTACATCTCAAGTGGTAGCTTAATTTATACATTTCTATGGTTAGAATTCTATTAAGGAAATAGTGGGAATTTTTGTATAGATTCTCTAAACTTACCAAAGCCTTGATAATGAGACAGAGGAGACCATTAACTAGATCTGGAGCTAAAATGAATATCAGGAATAATACTTTGCTTAATCATACGTCTTCTTTTCTCAACCATTTTTCTATTTCACTACAAGTTGTATAGCCATCTAAGTTATAACAACAATAACAAAAACTGCAAATGCTTATTGAACATGAATATGTGCCAAACACTGTGTTAAGTGCTTTACACAATTTCACACATTACATTCTCACAGAAATTCTATGAAATAAACAGTTTTCACACTTATTTTGCAGAGGAAAAAACAGACTTCTATGTCCTCCTAAGTAACTTGCCCAGAGCCACACCACCCAGAGTGTCAGAATTCACACTGAGGTTTGTTTGTGTCTAAAATCAGAGTTCTTGATCTTGAAGGGTAGCAGAATATACTACTCCAAAATATGCTGCTTTAGTATTTGACTTTTTGAGGGGTGGGGATGCGGTTCTTTAGGTACTTGAAAAACAGCTAACACAGTGAGAGGCTTTCTCTGAAGTCCCTTTTCTGCCTAAAGACAGATCCTCCAAAAAGACCCTCAGTTGTCAGATCTCCTCAAGAGTTTCATCAACCAGAAAAGATTGACTCTTAAAACAGGAGACGACTAGACCACACCCAAACTTTGTCACAGAATACCACACCTTTCATATCTTCTTTTAAGGGCCCATTTGTCTTTCCTAAAAATCATTTATTCTCCCCTAAGAGAATACATTCTCCGTCGTCTACATTCTTTCTCCGTTTTCTCTATCAAAATGGCATTTAATCCTGAATTATAAGCCACCTTGAACGGTTACTCTTTTTTTTTTTTTTTTTTTTGCTTTGCTGGGTATCTCCTATGTATACATGAGATATAAATTTGTTTTTTTTTTTTTTTCTTGTTAATTTGTCTTTTATTTTCAGGAGTATCAGCTAAGAACTCAGAAGTATTGAAGGAAAATTATTTTCTTCTACTGCGACCTCTATGTTATATTTCCTACTCTCTTTTATCTCTCCATGAGGGTGGGTGCAATCATGAACAGTGATGACTAAAAGGGGGAAAGGGAGCAGATTTAGGTATAATTTACAGGCATACAGTTCTTAAGATAACCTTGTAAATATTTGTTGGCCGATATGTGTAGATTGAGTTCATCACAAAATAATTCCTGAGAGAAATTTACTAACTAGAATTTTACTGGTGATTTAATCCAATACCAAATATTGATGTTATTAATGAACAGCATGTGGGCTTCTGTCCCAGTCTGTGGTATGAGTCTACCAATGTGCCTCTATTCATCTCTTCTTCCTATGTGCTCACCAGTCACCTTTCGGAAGTGCTCCTCCTACATCTAAGTTCATTAAGTACCTCTTGCTTTTACCGTGGATGCCTCGACCCTGGCCAGTCCCCCTCAGTCCTCTAAAGCCTTGTAGAACTTATGGGATACTAGTTTTGGGGCACATATTTCATATTGCTTTGAATATGTGTATCTATATTCACTCTATAACTTGTTTCCCACTTTAATGAAGTCTCTTTTTGGCAAGAGCCACAATTTCTACTGTGTATTTTCTGTAACCCCCCAGCAAATGTTTGACTTACATTAGGTTCTCAATAAATGTTTGATGACAGTAATAATTCTGTGTGAATCAAATCCAATCACTTTCATCTAGTGTACCTTGGAATAGAGAGAATTTCAGAATAAAACATCTTCTCTGACCTATCTGTAATTTAGGAATTACAAGATGGTATCAAATTAAAATCCTAAACACTTTAATTTGAAGATATTCAAAACAAGGAGTTCTACATGATCTTAATCTACAGATGAAAGGCTCACTTCTCCACACCCTAGTAGGTCCTTACCCTGCTTAAAGAGGTCCTTACTCTACCTCTCTAAACCATAAAACAATTCTGGAAGGTCTTGAACAAAATAATTCATTACAAACTTCATTAACTTGCATTATCACCAAAATGTGTTAGGAGCTGTGGGAAACAGAAGGCAGTCATCCATTTACTCACTGATTTATTTAACAAGCATTTATTAAGTAATTGTTATACTCAGGTATCATGCTAAGTGCTAGGATTATAGAGATGAAAGTTTAATGCTCTGTTTTAAGGAGCTCATTCTCTAGAGGCACATAAACACTATATGTTATAAGTGCTCGAATCTGTGAACAAATAGACAGGATGCAATGAGAGAATAGCCAATGGACATCAATACTGGAACATTAGAATGTTGTTGATGAAATTACTAGAAAGGTACATAAAAGGACAAAAAGCATTCTAATCAGAATATAAATACAATTTGATCCTGGCCTTCAAAGTTCCTGCAGTTTAATACTGTGTTAGTAAGTGTTTAAAATAAAATTGAGAACCTTAAAAAGTTAGTCAAATAATGAGAGACATTGAAGATCTCCCCTCATACTCCTATTTCAACAGGGGTGGAAACTGATGAGAAGTTTGGTAGGTGCTCAAGTTCTCAGTTAATCTGCAGAAACAAGGGAGAAATTGGTCCAGCACATGGCCACATGGCTTTTTACACTTATGATTGTTCTGGGAAAGTGGAAGATCATTCGTTTCTCAACCATTATTTTTGTATATGTGATACAGCCTTTTAGGTATGAATTAGGGGTTCCCTATATTGGGTGGGTAGGAGTTTTGGGAAGTGGACTGTTAAAATGTGGACAATTGATTCCATGCACAGTTCAAATGTTAGCTATGTCTCCTGACCTTTGAGATTTGGATAAGTTTTCCACAAACTGCCACTTAAGAAGATAATTCCACCCCTCCGTCCTCAAAAGATCTGAAAATTCTTGAGGTATTCATAGACTCATGGTCACCTGTGGCTACGAACTTCCGCTTCCTATGAATTAGGTGACTTTAAGTGTCATCTTTGCTTCTTGCTTGCCCTGGCTCTTTTTTTTTTTTTGCATCACATTGAACTCAAATATAAAATTCAAACCTTTCCTCAATTTCTATTTTTTGAAAAAAGCAAGACCCACTCACAAGGGCTTTATGTGAAACTGACCATGCAGAAAAATTGGAATTGGGCTGGTGGCAAAGGAAAGATTTACATCTCGACAACATAAGCAACCACAAACTGAACATTAGACATTCTTGTTTGTAAAATTCCATAAGCCACTTTGCTGCTGGGGATGTTAGTTTGCTGTTTCAAATGAGTGTCTGCTTGGATTGTTTCTCTATTTTTTCTGTTCCAATGTTACATCCTGTCTCCTTTGACCCTGGAATCTCTATTCTTTTTTCATGCAAAGACCATATCAGTGTATGGAGGCCATCAGTGAACACCTGTATCTCTTTATCTGAGGGTTTTCTTTGGTTATCAGAGCCTGCTCCATCCATGTTTCATGCTCCATCAAACCAGAAGTGCTGAGGAATATCCCCTCCTCAGATAATCCTCAACTAATAACTGATGGATTTCCATATATAAATATCCCAGGTCCCTCACATGGCTGACATGTATTTGATTGGTGTCCTTCTCTTCTTCCCATCCCATTCCCTTACCATTGTTTTATGAGTTCACCTCCCAAATAAGCCCCTTGCTCTCAAATCTTTGTTTTGGAGTCTGCTTCTGTGAGAAACCAAAATAAGATACTGTTACCCAAAGGTTTATAAATTATTTCTTCAAACACAGTTTTCTCCCTAAAAAAGTTTTCTCTCTATATACATATACTTGTCAGAAAGTTTTCCCACCTTAATATATGTACATATGAGAAAGGTTTCCTAGAAGAATTGGCTTATATGGGGGGAGGCTGTTAAAATAGCAATGACTCTGAGAGTGTCAGTAACCAAAGCTTGATGATTTATCCCAATCCTCTCACAAAGATAACAATTTGTTTAAAGCATCACTACTCATCTGCTGGGAATTACATGTCTAGCAAGAGATATCAAAACTTAAGTTGACGAGGCCATTAAATTGGCCTTGTGCTTCTCAAGAAAATCCAGTTTAATTTCAAGGCGAAGTTTAAGAATCATGACTTTCTCAGTTTTATGATTGTTTAGGAAATAGTAACTCAGCATCTACTACACGTTTTTACACTATGTGAGACCCAGAGATTATGGAGATGGAAGACATATATTAAGTGCCTCACAGGTATTCACATTTTAATGGAGCAGACAGACTTCAATCAGATATTTCGATTCAATATGGCGAGGGCTCTGCTAGAAAGATGCCTAAGCACTATGGAAGCAGGGCGTTTGGTTTTTGCATGAAACATTTAACAAGGGCTTGTTGGGTAAATGGAAGAACAAAATGAAGGCCTCCAGAAGAGGGACAACATTTCTGGATTTTCCTGGACACTTCTGAAATTGTCCTGGAAAACTTGTCAATATTCTTTGTGGAAGTCAAAATTCAGGTTTCAACATCTTAATCAAGAATGTTTTAGTATAATGTTAAAACTGGGAAGGACATAGAGGTCATCTAATTCACTGAATGAGAAGTAGAGAGATTAGAATATCCCAAGGTCATATAGTGAAATCATCCAGATCCATATCCGATTACCTTTCATGTGAAGGACCTTCCTGATATACACCACACACATATCACTACCCCCACCACCCACAAATACACACTGTCATACTCCTATACTTAATCTAATAAGCGGAAAACTCAGAATAGAAAAAAATGAACTACCATATTTGGCTAAAGTTTTCTTTAATTTCTCTAGGGAAAAGAAAAACTTGTATAAATGAACCATTTAAACTATTATGTGACCAATGTATGACATGATGGAATTGAATTTAGACAAGCAGCTTAGATCGTTCACAAAAGTCTACAGATGACTCTTTCAAGAGGACAACTGCAAATCTTCGATTTTCCAGGGAATTTACCATTCATCTATTTTTCAGGAATTTCCTATTATAGAATCTCTAAAATGGAAAACAAACTAGAATTTTCTTTTAAAGCTAATTTAAAAGAATGTAGTAAAATTTTAAATTAAAATCATAGCATTGAAAGTATAGAGGCTAAGATTGTACCCCATTGAGAGGGTAGAGCTCTTTCTTCACTACCAAATCCTCGTGAAGATGTGTACTAACCATAGGGTGAGATGCTTTTAATATAGATCCTCATCTACTTGAACTGGTGTTTCGCTAAAAAAAAATTGTGGTGGGACATTGATAAGAGAAGTGCAGGCAGAAATATGGGGCAGAAGGAATGATCTAATAAGGCTTTCAAAAATGGATGGGTTGGGGAGAGGGCATGTTTTCTTTATTTATGAAGCAAGAAGACAAGAGTTAGAGCTTCTTAAGATGGCCCAAGGGTTTCTCTACTAAATATCTTGAATAATACACATATCTACCTAAGTCTAGAAAAGTTTGTTCTTTTCAGAAGGTTTATAATATTAAATCTAAATGGAATGGCAGCGGCAGACTTGATTAGCTCTAAGTGAAAAATGAAAGTGTGAGTCTAGCAGTAAAGACACCAGAGGTTAATATACTAACAAAGTGACTAATTTTGGCAGAGAGGAGTGAGCATTTGTTTGTCTAGAAGTAATTGCAGGTGATGGCTTAAAAGGTTTTGCTTGTAAGTTTGACGTGATAGCAGTATAATAAATCACATCTCTAAAAATCAGAATTGTTTTGAGCAAGCAAGTGGCAAATCCTGAGTCTGAAAGTTCATGCTAACAGGTGGAGGTCAATAGAGATAGGCTATAAATACCCAGAAAGTCAGAATTAGGCCATATTTACTCTTTTATTCCCACTAAACTGTTCCTAGCATATAAGTAGATAATAAGCATCTTGCAGAATCCATTTAGCAGTCACTAAGTGCCAACCACATACCAGACTCTGTGCTGGACTGAAGATATAAAAGAGTTTATATTCTGGTAAAGAAACATTTAAGATGAACTATTACATTAAATGCATTGAGAACATGTAATATCAGACTACTGTGACTGGTATATATAGGAAGGGTATTAGCAAAAGAATGATCTGAGCAGGTACACAGAGAAGCCTTTATGGAGAAAATTATAGTTTCCTGAAGGAGCAGTAGGAGATACCTAGGTACATAAGAGATGTCAGGGCATGCCAGGCAAAATGTTCAAATGCACAGTGGCATGATATAATATTCCACATTAGAAGAATCACAGATAACTCTATACTGCCAAAGAGAAGAAAGTAAGGGTAGGAGAGTGGGTGGGGGAGTAATTTTGGCAAGAAATATGCAGAAGAGTTAGATTGGGGCCAGATCATGAAATTTTCTTGGTAGATGGTTTGTCATTGAAGTTTAACTGACGAGCTTGCCATGCTGCACCACAGAATTTTCAGTACTTTCAAGTCTTTTATGGATTTCTGTATTCTGATGGGTCATTTTAAGAATTTGGAGCTGTCAGTTTGCCTGGAAATTTTAATTCAGATGGTAGGAAGAAAGGAGTGATGGACTCTGGGCTACAGAATCCTTGAAGGAGATCTTAGAAATACATAATAAACTTATCCTAAATAAAAGAGATGATAGCAAACCATGCCTGACATTGCAAGACAGGGAAGTGATGTTAGGCCAATAAATATGTTTTGATATGATGCAATATAAATATTTTTCCCCAAGTTACATGGGAGCTTCCTCTTTAGGAGAAAGTTCAATGTGATTTTAGAGGGTCGGATAGTGTTTCCCACAAATTCACCTGGAACATCAGAATGTGACCTTATCTGGAAGTAATCTTTCCAGCTGTTTAATTAAGATGAGTTTGTAGTGGGGTGGTCCCTATATTCAATGACTGGTGTCCTCGCAAGAATAAGAGAGGACATACAGAGACAGAGAACAGAAGCCATGTGAAAATGGAGGCAAAGATTGAAACAAAGTAGCTACAAGCCAAGGAAGACCAAGGATTGCAGAGAGTTACCAGAAACTGAGAGAGAGTCAATTTCTCCCTCAGCGCTTCTAGAAGGAACTAACCCTACAAACTGATTTGGGATTTCTAGCTTCCTGAACTATGAGATAATAAGTTTCTGTTATTTTAATCCTTACTACACAACTCTGGAGGAGATAATCCCCAAGTTGACAGGTTTCTCTTTCTCTGACTTCAGGAAAGTTAGGGGCACAGCTCAGAGTGAGCTTTGCATATCAGGGACCTGGGAGAGCTGGCCAGCACTGAACTCCCTTGCCTTTCACTGTTGTGAATTTATAAATCAATATATTTGTCTCATTAATCCCATATTAGGGAGAAGAGGATGGAAATGAGTTGATCAATCAGGACTTTATTTCCTAGCAGCTGATTATAATCATTCAGATACATATGCCTGATTGAAATTGTTCATGATTGAAGACTAGATAACTGAAGTTTGCTGGTCCCATGGAAATTTAATCAAACGTTTGATGCAGTGAGAAATATACTAGACTGTGAAGCAGCAAACCTCAGTTCTTGTCTCCAGTTCTTCTATAACCAGCTATGCGTTTTACGGCGTTTTTTGTCATCTCTGTACCTCAGTTCACTCATCTAAAAATAAAGGGGTGAGGTTGCATATCCTGTTAGACTCCTTAGAGGTAACTAACATCTCCATTTATCTTCATTAGAGGATACCAAGACCTCTCTGTGCTTTGGGTATTTGATGGTTGGGCAACTAACAGCAGCTATGATTGTGATAATAGCAGTAAAGCTAGCTAGCATTCATTGTTTTTTCTGAGGGTCAGGTAGTGAGTTAGATACATCACACATCTTTCTCCTTTTAATGCTTACACAACCCTATGAGGTAGCCGCCATTCTTGTCCTCATTATACGGAAAGAAAGTTAGAGAACTTGCCCAAGGTGACAGCTCACAAGGCATGAAGCCTGGGGTGGACAACCCACACAGGCTGACTGCATATGCCAATCACACACAGAGTGCTTTGCTGAGGAGGGAGAAAGGGTGGGGAGTGAGCGAGGCCATCCCCGACTGAAAGAAGGAAACAGAATAAGAGGTAGGATGGGCCTATGACAAACTTTGTATTTCAGTTTGGTTTAAGACAGGCTGTGGCAGGGCAGCTAAATCACACATCTCCAAGGGACGTTATTCACACAGCGCAAAGTGAATGGCATGCTCTGGAGCTGTGCAATATGGTAGGCCTTGGCCCTGGCAAAGTAAGAGGAACAGTCTGCTCACTCCACCCTCTTAGAATCCCCTTATCCTTTCTTCTCTCTACTGGAATGAGACTCAACCTACTCTAAATTTATTTGAAGAGGAGGTAGAAGGTGGAAATCAACATTTATAAAGAGAAATTTTTAATTTGCTTAATACAGAAGAGAAAGTATTCTAAATTTAACATTCAAGAAAGGATTTTCATAGTAATTCAAAAGATACACAATCCCAATAGTTTCAGACTTATTGATGAAAGAATTCCTGATCCCTGTCCCCACTTTTTTTTTTTTCTGTAATGCAAGGTATTTGAAGATATATACAAACTCTAAACTCTGTTTACCAAATTTCCCCAAGAAATGTTGGTCTCATTTGCAAGTTGAACTCTTAGAAGGCCGGACCTTTTCTTCTGTAGTTTTGGGAGCTTGCTAGGGGCTTAGATCATAGAAAATTTAAATTAGCATACAAAAGACATTTAAGTTGAAGGAGAGGTGATTGATAAGATTCCTGGAGTGTTGAGATGATAGTACTCTTGTCAGAGTAGTATTTATGACTTGCTTTTGCATGAATATAGAAAGAGCCTCTTACCTATAATTTTTGAGGCCCTTGGGAAACCTGTGGCCTTTGCCCTGCTATGCTGGTTTAATTAGACCTAGTTTTCTTGAAGATGTGCTGATAATGCCTGCTACAGCACAATCCTGTTGAAGAAAAAGCCTTTCGCAGCTACCTGTGTAACAAGAAATATGATTTACATAGACTTTAAAAATAATGTCAATTAAAAAATCAATTCAGAATTATTCATTCATTCATGTATTCATTTGCTTATTTATTAATTCATTGGTAGTTCCACTGATTGTAGTGATTAAAAGTACTGAGTTTAGAATCAGAACTGGACTTCAGTCCCAGCCTGCCACTTTCTAATTGAGTGACCTTGAGCAAATTATTTAATCTCTTGAACTGAGGTCTCCTTATCTGAAAACGGGATTAATAATGCCTACTTCATAGAATCATTATGAGGATCAAATGATATAATGATATAGTAAAAGCTCAATAAGTGTAAGCTATTAATATTAATAAAATTATATGTTTGTGTCCCAGAGAAACAAACTCATTGAATAATATAGAAGTTCAAAAATAAAATGAATGTTTTATTTCCATCAAGGCTCATTTCTTTAGTTTGAGATTATATTAGTTTGGGATTCTCACTAGCTTAGATTTTGAAATTTAAATTTTTTTTTTACTTTTTATTACTAATGAAGTATTTTTCACTCCCGCATAGACTACTGAATAATCCAAATTTCTTCTACAGAAGAGGGAATGAATCCCTCTTACTTGCTTTCAGTACTGAATAATCCTGAAAAGCTAAAACTTTTTTTCATTACTGATCTAGGCATAGTGTAACAAGTGGTCAGATGACAGCTTGCGTCTGGCCTCTTATTTGGCTTTCTTTTCATGCTGAATAGATGTGCAAGAAATAGTACCTTCCAAGGTTGCAGAGATGGGAGGAAAAATTAGAGGAAACTCCCCTTGCTTCCCACATGGATTTCCATGTTGGTTTCTATTCTGAGTGGTTGATTTTATCCATTTCTATTGAGCCCTGCCTTGAACTTAAACACAAGCACTTGTACTGTTATGGCGCGAACGATTCTGAGACCCACGGAGCCAATTGAGATTAATTATGAGCCTTTATTAGCCGGCCAGCAACTAACTCTCTATCACGTAGGGCTAGAGGAGATCAGCCCCGAGCTTTCAGAGGAGGCAGCTGATAAAGCTCAAGACCATATCCTGGTGGTCTCCTGAACAAGCAAGCAGATTACAGAAGTGGAAGTTGGCTGTTAGCATATCTTTGCCTGGAACAACATCCTTAATTAACAAGTAAATGGATTACAGAAGCAGACATTGGCCATCTTCATATCTTAAACAATACACGTCCTAAACCACACACAAGCAAGTAGGACAACTTCTGGTATCTAAAGATATTTCTTCCCTATAGCTGACTTAGCTAGTTGGCTTACTTGAAAATTTTCCACCCTTAACAGTACCAGTAAGAATATGCACAAGCTGAGATTTATTAAGCAGTTATCATATTCTGTGTATGATACCAATATCTCTACAGGCAATTTTTTATTCAATTCTCATGTTAGAGGTACCAAGTAAAAGTTAGTATTACTCCTGTAATGGTGGTAAAGATTTAGTGAGGTTAATGACCTGTTTAAATCACACCACTCAGTTACCTATTTATCAAATTGAGTACCTGAACCAGTGAAGTGCTCTTTGGGATGTAAAAATATGCGAGGTGGGATTTTTGTCCCCTGGGACCTTGTAGTTTAACATCAATAAGTGAGGAACACACAGAATAGCATAAGCCCCCAGGATACATGGATGCATGGTACTTTCTCTTCATACCTTGCAAGCCCCCAAATAAACCATCATTTAGTCTGTGTCTCTAGTCCTCTTCCTCCCTCACTTCTTCCCTTCACTAACTCCTACATGTGTTCTGAGACTCAGCTCAGAGGTTATGTCTTCTAGAGTGTTGCTCTTTAATCTGGGTTGGTGCTCCCCTTTTGCATTCTCATTGCAGTCTAGGAAATTCGACAAAGTAAAAGTGTTTGGGGTTCACCCAGGATGACACAAGTACCAAAATTGTTTGGAGGTTAAAAAAATCTGTTACATAGGTTTTGAGTCGCTTTGAGTTATAGTAATTAAAAGAGCAGATGATTGGAAAAAGAGAGTTAAATACTAATCCCAGTTCTACAACTAGAACTAATTTTGTAATCTTAAACTATTTAAAATCTTTAAACTTTACAAAAAGGGGACAATAATGGTAACCTTATATACGGATATTTTATAAAGCAGTTGTGATTTTTCAAATCAGACAGTGCGTAAAGGGCTGGTTAATTTAACTTTTTAAAAAAAACTTTAAAGAGCTGAATTCTATTAATATAACTTTTCTCAGATTTTCATTTAAGAAAGATGAATGGGAATTACAAAGTGAGTCTTAGCTCCAAATGAACAAAAGAATAAACAGCACTCTGTACATTTCTCTCTACCTATTTGGTCTTATTATAAGTTATTTCACAAGAGCTCTGTGCAATCTTGTTTCTAATATCAGGTGATAATTCCTCCACTTGCTGATGTAGGTCATCTCTGATGTGTATTAACTGCATGAGCAAGGACACCACTTTTATTCATATTTTTGTTTTATTAATTCAGTGAAGTTGATAATATTCTCTCCTTTTCCTTTCACATGAAAGTTACACAGAAGATGGGACAATCTTGGAACCATAAATGAGGCTCCAAACCAAATCACCACCTTTTGGCCCTCTGAGCAGATGGCTGATTCAGGGACCTGCGTAAGGAGACAGACCTGGGAAACATTGCTGTTCTCTGTCATTTAACAACACTGTTAGTTAGGTGGCATCCAACTCTTTTCTTGGTCATCCACTGAATTTTTTTTTTTTTTTGGTAAGATTTCCCAAAGGAAATGAAATGGAAAATAGTGAAGTAAGATTCCTAAGTAACTATTATATTAATTTCAATAATGTTTTCATATTTCATATCACAGATGAGTACTGACAGAGAAATAAAATACTTTGTCTTTTATTCAAAGGACCATCTTCATCATTCACTTTAGATGGATTGTTAAACCAGAGGCACTCATTTAGTAAACTATTAACTGGTGGAAATGACCATTATAATGACTTGTATTTTAAAATATGGAGATCTTTGGAGAATTCAACCAATATTCTTTGTTTGGCTATCACTAGAGAATAATGCATTACATGGTTTTTATATTGGGTTTTAAAATTTTGCCTTCATATATTTTAGCGGGGGTGAATGAGTTTGCTTATAAAATTCTATGATTATCAAAGAGAATATGCAGTGCTGCCATGTACGCATCTAAAGTCAATTTCACAGTTTGAGAAAATGACAAACTCTTTAACAGCACAGTATAGAAATGCATAAGAAAAAGATATAAGTGTGGCCATAGGTAACCATAGGCAACTGCAGTGGTTCTCTCACATTTATAAGCCATCTTGTAGAAAAAGACATGCAGAATGAAATAGCTAGTAATTCTTATGGTCTAACAAAGGGAGGGAAAAATATCACAGAGCTTGACAGAAATACCCTAGTAACTTATTGTGGAAGTGAATTTGAGATAATGTATGTCTTAGATCCCATGCTTTTCTGCCGAACTACTAAAATCTTTTTATAAGTTGGTCTTGAAGCATAGAGTCCAAAGAGAGCCGTAGAGTTAAGTTCCTATGTATAAAGAGACTGTGCAAAAGACATTATGCTGGCTTTAAATGAAAAAATGAAGTTATTTTATCTTCCTTCTCTTTTGCCATGCAAGGTTATATTTCTCAATCTTGTCTGCCTACACCCAGCTAAACTACTTGCATGAAGTGCTAATGAGATCCTGAAAGAAATAAACAATGCAATTTTATATTCAGTGCTGAAAATTGGTGAATTTTAAATTCTCTCCTTATCATATTGAACAATGACCTTGAACAAATTGCTCACTTCATCTTGCATGTCATCTTTGTAACAATATAATGGGAAGCCAAGATATCAAATATACACATCTTATTCTGCTCCCATGACAAGGCTCCCTTCTTCTCTGCTGAACCCACATGGAAACTCTTCTCAATGAAATTGCCTGGAGTAGGCAGGGTCAGGACCTATTTGCTACCTCTGATATAGAGAAAAAGAAAATTTGGTTTGAGGACATAGTCTTGATTTCAAATTTCTATAGTTTATCAACTGTATGACCATAGGCTAGTAACCTAACTTTTGAGTATCAGTTTCTGATTTATAAATAATTCTTGCTTTGTAGAGTCTTTGGGAGAATAAGAAAAAGTACTTAAAATGTCACCGGTACGAGTCACTCGAAAATAACAGCTGTTATTTGTCCTGTCTATGAAAGCAATTTAGTTTAACAAGAATTCATTGGGTGTTTACCTTATACAAGGCACCAGGCTGGGCATTGAAACTAGTGACATTAAAATAAAATAATCTATCCATGCCTAGGAAAGAAAAAGTTTCATGAAAAGCATTTGCTCTTACATGATGATTAATTTTATGTCAACTTGGCTAGGCCACGGCACCTGGATTTTAGGACAAATATTCTTCTGGATGTTTCTGTGAAGGTGTTTTTGAATGAGATTAATATTTAAAAATGTGACTCTGTATAAAGTAGATTACCCTCCAAATGTGGTGGTCTCATCTAATAAGATTAAGGCAGAATGCCTTTGGACTCAAACTGAAACTTGAACTGCTGGGTCCCCCAGTCTGTGGCCTACCCTGTAGATTTTGCCAGCCTCTATAGTCATGTGAGCCAATTCTTAAAATAAATCCTCTATGAACACATAGATAGCTATGAATACTTATATACATATCTGTAAATATATATACACATATATACATCCTATTTGTTCTGTTTCTCTGTAGAACTCTAATATATGTACTTTGATATTTTCTATGCTAATACCTATTAGAATTTTCTGAACTCTGGAAAAAAATGCTTTGAGAACCACTAAAACGGTTTCATTACCTATTAATAGATTGTGACCTACAGTGTGAAAAACTGAGAAATGATGCTATTCCATTTAAATATTGTACTTAATATATCCCCTCTCCCAAATTGTTGCATTTTCATCTTAATATGTAAAATACAACCTTGATCTACTACCTTTGGATAAAATCACTCCAAAATTTATTTATTTTTTT
>NW_011888920.1:651738-655876 GCF_000151845.1 Pteropus vampyrus
CAAATATTCTTCTGGATGTTTCTGTGAAGGTGTTTTTGAATGAGATTAATATTTAAAAATGTGACTCTGTATAAAGTAGATTACCCTCCAAATGTGGTGGTCTCATCTAATAAGATTAAGGCAGAATGCCTTTGGACTCAAACTGAAACTTGAACTGCTGGGTCCCCCAGTCTGTGGCCTACCCTGTAGATTTTGCCAGCCTCTATAGTCATGTGAGCCAATTCTTAAAATAAATCCTCTATGAACACATAGATAGCTATGAATACTTATATACATATCTGTAAATATATATACACATATATACATCCTATTTGTTCTGTTTCTCTGTAGAACTCTAATATATGTACTTTGATATTTTCTATGCTAATACCTATTAGAATTTTCTGAACTCTGGAAAAAAATGCTTTGAGAACCACTAAAACGGTTTCATTACCTATTAATAGATTGTGACCTACAGTGTGAAAAACTGAGAAATGATGCTATTCCATTTAAATATTGTACTTAATATATCCCCTCTCCCAAATTGTTGCATTTTCATCTTAATATGTAAAATACAACCTTGATCTACTACCTTTGGATAAAATCACTCCAAAATTTATTTATTTTTTTTTGTAATTTGCAACTCATTCTCTGAAATTTTTAATTAAAAAAATTTTTCAATTACAGTTGACATATAATATCAGTTTTAATATACTTTTTTCCAAGTGTGGAATAATTTTCAGAGATAAAGTATTCAAGGATTTTGACCTTTCTTATTAAATATGGATACAGTTTCAAAACTCACCCTTTTTTTTATCAGCTGTTCTTGCTGTTCTATGAAGTTGCATATTCTTTAATATAAAAATTTCATTTTTATTGCTTCTAAAAATCAAACATTGGAACTTATTTGGCCTTCAAAAGTATTTACAGAAATATACATTTGCAAAAGTAAAATGAGTACTCCCAATATCCAAAGCTGGAACAATTTTAGTAGTATGTTGAACTATACATAAAATAGTCATGATTCCATACTGATAAATGGTTGAATAAATGCATAAAAAGATTATTTTTCCATGTAATTCATGTAGATATTCCTCATCTCCAAGAGATGAAACTTAGTTCCTCTTCATCTTATCTTACTGCCCCCCAGTGACTCTGGCCCCATTTTGTGTGGGTTGCACTTAATGACTTGCTTCCAAAGAGTAGAGTTTGGAAAAGTAGAGAGACTTGGAAAACACTACTACACTCAGGTGATCAAGGTTCATTTCAACAGTGATAAGTCATGTCGATAGCATATCCTCTTGACATGAGAATGGCACCTCACTTCTATAGTATTTCTCCCCCAAACCCATGACTCCAGTAGAGACATGAGAAAGACATCGAACACAACCAAACTGAGTTCTTGCAAAAACTCTGATTTGTGCTCCTCAAAAATTTCAGGTCATCAATGACAGGGAAATTCTGAGAAACTGTCACAGACCAGAGAGGCAACGGAAACATAGTGACTAAGTGTAATGTGGTAAACCAGATGAGATCCTGGAACAGAAGAAGAACATTGAGGAAAAACTCATGAAATCTGAATAAACTGTTGAGTTCAATTAATAGTAATGTACCAATGTTGTTTTCTTAGTTGTAACAAATACACCATGGTATCGTAGGACAACAATAGAAGAAACTAGGCAAAAGTTATATAGAAATCCTTCCACTAACTTTGCAACTTTTCTGTAAGCCTAAAACTATTCTAAAATAAGCTTAAAAAAAAAAAAAGGACCACAGAGAAGTGCACTAAATGCAAATAGAATTTGAAAGTGTCAGATAATAATGGTCAAATATATTTAAATTGGCCTTGTTCTCCTTGTGCTTTGAGACCTAGGGAATAATCCTTTGAGGTATAATTGCTCTTAAACATGATGGATTGTAGTTTAAAGACTATTGTATATCAGATTTTATACAGTAGAAACATTTGAGTTAAGTTGCTTATTCCATTAATGTCAGTATTTTAATAAAATGGATTAAATAAATCATTTTATTGATATTTTTCAGAATCTTCTTTGAGAGAAAAGAAAAGTCAACAAGCAATGATGATGTGTTATTCTAAAAAGGTTCCTGTGATTTTTGACTCAAAATAACAGGTGCTAATTTTCATCTTATTTTAGATTTCATTTGAATATTACTCATCTATTATAAATTTGTGCTGAAGTCCTACTGAATTTTTCTAAAAAGAAAAGCAGGAGCTGGCTGTGGGATAGGAGGACATCAAAACTGTCTTACCACACCTAGATTTTCTATTGAATGGCATCTGAAGAGTCATCTAGACAGCTGGAGAGAGATTATCAAGATTTATATTTTCAATTTATCCACATTCAATATTAAATTCTCTTTTTCTTCCTAAGGCATTGACTCTAGACACTTCTTATAGTAGGAAGATTTCTGTATACTTATTGCAGACATGAATTGCATTAGTTGTTTTCCCCCAAACTTCCTTTTTTCAATATTATTACTAACTACATTAATCCAAGTAAGCTAATTGTTATTACATTATCACATAATGTAATTTCTAAGCTTCTATAGTTAAATAAAATGGTTTATATCTCATTCAGGTCATAGCTAGTTTAGGTCATTGGGGGCATGAGGCTTGCTCCATTCAATCATTCAAAGACTAAGGCTTCTTTCACCTAGTGGTTCTGCCCACATTGCTTTGGGCGAAAGTTACTGACATGGCTTCGCCTAATTGTAGGAAAGTCTGTAAATGTAGGATAGCCAAATGATCAGGTGAAAAAGAGAATGGGCTTTCCTTGGAATAGAATTGCAAGGCAGATGGAATATTCTTACAGCAGCCTTGGCCAGCCTTGCATTTGGATTAGGAGACAGAGCCCTTTCTTTGAGGTGGACACCAGACCACATGAGATTCTAGACTAGTGGTACTAATATGAAAGTATTAGGTTATTGGGCTTGCTGTAGTCTTTTACTTTTTGATACAAAGCTGGAGGAGCCTATAGAATTTTTCTAACCAATCATGTCATAAACGCTATTCAATTCTCCAGTCAAAAATTACTTTTAACATTCCTTACATTAAATAACATAATCACTCTGGTATTGATTAGATGATATTGAAAGTTCTTATAGTAGCTTCTTTTGAAATGCAGATTGGGTTATTTTATTTTTTTATTACAGTTGATATCCAATGTTATATTAGTTTCAGCTGTACAGCATAATGGTTAGACATTTATATACCTTATCAAGTATTCTCCAATAAGTCTAGTACCCACCTGACACCATACATAGTTACTACAATACTACTGACTATATTCCCATGCTGTACTTTATATTCCCATGACTATTTTGTAACTGCCAATTTGTACTTAATCTCTTTACCTTTTTTACCTTCTAACCTGCCTACCATCTGGCAACCATCAGTTTGTTCTCTGTATCTATGAGTTTGTTTTGTTTGTTTATTTTGATTTTTCAGTGCCACATATAAGTGAAATGATATGGTGTTTGTCTTTCTTTGTCTGACTTATTTTACTTAGCATAATACCCTCCAGATCCATCCATGTTTTCGCAAATGGTAAGATTTCATTTTTTATGACCAAGTAATGTTCCATTGTATACGTGTACCATATCTTTATCCATTCATTTATCAATGGACACTTAGGTTGCTTCCATATCTTGGCTATTATAAATAATGCTGCAATGAATATAAGTGTGCATATTTGATTGGACTTTCTCAAATATTGACTAATCAAACTGGAGTGTGGACTTGATTTAGTTTACTTTAGATACTAATCATTCATTCTTAGATGAGGATTAAATTTAAATACAGATATACATAGCTCATGTAATTTATGCTAAAATATCTAAAAATATATGACAACATAATTTTGTTTTTATAATCAAATAATCACAGAAATACATAGGTGAGCATAAACTACAATATTTCTCTCAGAGAAAAATAATCTTGTTTTTATATTTATTATATAATGAAAATATTTTTTATACATTTGTAACTTCTGAAGCTCTCTACTTGTATTTGATGAGGATTTTCTTGCAAGTTCCATAATGCATCAGGGCCTGTAGTAGGTGAGATTCTAAGAGATTAGAGAATATACTGGTATGTGACAATGGTGAATAGAGAACAACTAAAGGCAATATGGATTAT
>NW_011888920.1:655926-658526 GCF_000151845.1 Pteropus vampyrus
ATGAGATTCTAGACTAGTGGTACTAATATGAAAGTATTAGGTTATTGGGCTTGCTGTAGTCTTTTACTTTTTGATACAAAGCTGGAGGAGCCTATAGAATTTTTCTAACCAATCATGTCATAAACGCTATTCAATTCTCCAGTCAAAAATTACTTTTAACATTCCTTACATTAAATAACATAATCACTCTGGTATTGATTAGATGATATTGAAAGTTCTTATAGTAGCTTCTTTTGAAATGCAGATTGGGTTATTTTATTTTTTTATTACAGTTGATATCCAATGTTATATTAGTTTCAGCTGTACAGCATAATGGTTAGACATTTATATACCTTATAAAGTATTCTCCAATAAGTCTAGTACCCACCTGACACCATACATAGTTACTACAATACTACTGACTATATTCCCATGCTGTACTTTATATTCCCATGACTATTTTGTAACTGCCAATTTGTACTTAATCTCTTTACCTTTTTTACCTTCTAACCTGCCTACCATCTGGCAACCATCAGTTTGTTCTCTGTATCTATGAGTTTGTTTTGTTTGTTTATTTTGATTTTTCAGTGCCACATATAAGTGAAATGATATGGTGTTTGTCTTTCTTTGTCTGACTTATTTTACTTAGCATAATACCCTCCAGATCCATCCATGTTTTCGCAAATGGTAAGATTTCATTTTTTATGACCAAGTAATGTTCCATTGTATACGTGTACCATATCTTTATCCATTCATTTATCAATGGACACTTAGGTTGCTTCCATATCTTGGCTATTATAAATAATGCTGCAATGAATATAAGTGTGCATATTTGATTGGACTTTCTCAAATATTGACTAATCAAACTGGAGTGTGGACTTGATTTAGTTTACTTTAGATACTAATCATTCATTCTTAGATGAGGATTAAATTTAAATACAGATATACATAGCTCATGTAATTTATGCTAAAATATCTAAAAATATATGACAACATAATTTTGTTTTTATAATCAAATAATCACAGAAATACATAGGTGAGCATAAACTACAATATTTCTCTCAGAGAAAAATAATCTTGTTTTTATATTTATTATATAATGAAAATATTTTTTATACATTTGTAACTTCTGAAGCTCTCTACTTGTATTTGATGAGGATTTTCTTGCAAGTTCCATAATGCATCAGGGCCTGTAGTAGGTGAGATTCTAAGAGATTAGAGAATATACTGGTATGTGACAATGGTGAATAGAGAACAACTAAAGGCAATATGGATTATTCGGTACAAATTAAAAATCTGAAATTCCATTGATGGATTTTACAAATACAGAATATTTTTAGTAAAAAGCTAAGGTGTCTTTTTCTAGAGTGAGAAAGTTATACTTTTTTGTTTTCTTTCCTCCAGAGATTGTCAGACTTTTTTTTAAAAGGATTTTTGAGTGCTTCTAGTGTTTCACCTTTCCTTGTGATTGGCCCCTTGATTGATGTTAGGGTAGGAATGTGACTCATTTACATCTTCCTTCTGGTGAGTCCACCTGTCTGTTAAGTAGATAGCTAGGAGCAAGATTTAACTCCCATATTTCTGAGCAAAGTATGTGAACTTACATTTTTAGCTGATATTTACTAATATAACCTAGAAAGTCTGTCTAGTCCTCCATTGCAGAGTCCAATGGCATGCACATAAGTGTTTAACAAATGGCTCTCTGGGGAAAATTTGTTTTAAAGCCTTGATTTATAGTGTTTTCAGAATTCTACGGTGTAACTATTTCTTCATGACCTATTTTTTGCTACCAACATGTTATGGAACACATTGTTGGGAAGAAATGTGCATGTCCAGCTCTCATAGGCCAGTTAAAGTTTGCTCCAGCACATCACAAAGTAGTCCCTCCCTTCTGCACATGGGGGACTGAAGGATTTGGATTAAAAATACCCAATTTTACAGTTTAGTCTACACTAAGAAGATTACCATAATCAGTAATGAAGGCAAATCTCTGCATAGGTCTAGGCTACTGTGCTAGCTATATTATAATGTGACTCATGCCCCAATATGCGCAACTGTCTAGTGTGGAATATGGCAGCCCTAATGTGGAATATTTTGATCAAATATCAAGAGTAGAAGAAATATTTTCTTTCTTCATGAAGTAATAGCTTCTAAAATGAAGAGGAATGCCATTCGAATTTAGGTTTTATCGCTGCACATCTTGATGGCAGTTTAATTTATATGGCTACTAAAATGACCATTAAAGCACATTGTAGATTATATCACTGAATATAAATGCTCTATAAAAATAAATTTCTGTGGATCCAGTCCAAAATCCCACTCATTTGCTTGCAAAAAAGGTCACTTCATTTGAGATATCATACAAATTATGTTCTAGCTTTAGGAGCAAGCAGTCAAAGGAAGTCTGTCTTTACAATTGCCTACAGTTTTATGACAGTTTACATGCCGGACAACAACTCGTTTATAGATTAACTTCTTGGAAAGAATTTGTAGACTTGAGTATGACCTTAAAATTTTATATGCTTACTAGGAAACAATTATATATCATGTATTCAGAGAACATGAAAACGAGCCCCTCCCCCAGAAAAAGTCACAGATAAGCCTAGCTTAGAGCGAATTCT
>NW_011888920.1:658576-672522 GCF_000151845.1 Pteropus vampyrus
GGTGTAACTATTTCTTCATGACCTATTTTTTGCTACCAACATGTTATGGAACACATTGTTGGGAAGAAATGTGCATGTCCAGCTCTCATAGGCCAGTTAAAGTTTGCTCCAGCACATCACAAAGTAGTCCCTCCCTTCTGCACATGGGGGACTGAAGGATTTGGATTAAAAATACCCAATTTTACAGTTTAGTCTACACTAAGAAGATTACCATAATCAGTAATGAAGGCAAATCTCTGCATAGGTCTAGGCTACTGTGCTAGCTATATTATAATGTGACTCATGCCCCAATATGCGCAACTGTCTAGTGTGGAATATGGCAGCCCTAATGCGGAATATTTTGATCAAATATCAAGAGTAGAAGAAATATTTTCTTTCTTCATGAAGTAATAGCTTCTAAAATGAAGAGGAATGCCATTCGAATTTAGGTTTTATCGCTGCACATCTTGATGGCAGTTTAATTTATATGGCTACTAAAATGACCATTAAAGCACATTGTAGATTATATCACTGAATATAAATGCTCTATAAAAATAAATTTCTGTGGATCCAGTCCAAAATCCCACTCATTTGCTTGCAAAAAAGGTCACTTCATTTGAGATATCATACAAATTATGTTCTAGCTTTAGGAGCAAGCAGTCAAAGGAAGTCTGTCTTTACAATTGCCTGCAGTTTTATGACAGTTTACATGCCGGACAACAACTCGTTTATAGATTAACTTCTTGGAAAGAATTTGTAGACTTGAGTATGACCTTAAAATTTTATATGCTTACTAGGAAACAATTATATATCATGTATTCAGAGAACATGAAAACGAGCCCCACCCCCAGAAAAAGTCACAGATAAGCCTAGCTTAGAGCGAATTCTAGAAAATTTAGTATTATTCTTTGTTCATATGAATTTAGCTAAGAGTTGGTTGTAGGAATTATTCTTTTGACATCTTTGATATATCTTTCCCAGTCCGATCTTTTCAGAAAGACAGGAAGAAGGAATTGAAATTGCTTAGCTCATGCTTGACAGAAAACTTGAAGAAATAAATCTTAGAAAGTAAATGTAATTCTTCAGAATTCCTTGGCTCTAAAGAGTTTGAATATCAAAAAAGCAAAATAAAAGATGTACAGTATTGCTATAGTCAAGCATTTATGTAACTAAATCTGATATTTTTCTTTATAAAATCTATAAATTTAAAAAGCTTTCTCCATACCAAGAAAGAACAATATTCATCTGTATTCATTTTATGTTTTATTTTCTTTTTACTTTTAAATCTTAATTAACTTGGAATTTTGACAATTGTTATGGTTAATTTTATGTGTCAACTTCATTGGGCTATAGGGTGCCCAGATATTTGGTCAAACATTCTGGATGTTTCTGTGAAACTATTTTTATGTGAGTTTAACATTGAAGTTGAAAGACTGAATAAAACTGATTGCCCTCCCTAATCTGGGTGGGCTTCATCCAGTCAGTTAAAAATCTGAATAGAACAAAAAGGCTGACTCTCCTTCCAATTAAAGGGAATTCTTCCTGCTGACTGCTTCGAGCTCAAACATCAATTTTTTCCTGCCTTTGAACTCCACGTAAAACATAGCTCCTCTCTGGACTGGAACTGTACCATTATTTCTCCTGGGTCTTCAAGTTGCCAACAACAGATCTTAGGACTTGTCAGCCTACATAATTGAGCTAATTTCTTATAATAAGTCTCTCTATTACAATGAATTTCTTTTATGTATCTATATTTTTGTATATGTATATCTGTGTGTATCTATCTATCTATCTATCTATCTATCTATCTATAGATTTATAGCTACCAATATGTTGATATCCTATATACCAATAGGATATTATATATATATATTAGTATACATATAAGGGTCTGTTCTTTTGGAGAATATTGTCTAATGCAACAATTAATAAGAATCTAGCTGTGCTCCCCAACTCCATGATTTTGTCAATTATCATGAAAATCCTTTTAATTTGACTTAATTTATGGTTTAGTTTATTCCATTAATCTGCATCTACTTATACTTTTTTCAGTAGCACATTATTTTAATCATGGTCACATGATAAATATTTAATATTTTAGTAGTGCTTATCCCAATTGGTTCAAAAATTTTTATGCTACAATGAAATACTGTTGGGGACTGGGCTGAGGTTTGACAAATAGTATGCTTTTCTACCTGAAATAAGCAAAGACATGGCTTTTCAGTCTTTCCTCCCTCCCTTCCTTCATTCCTGACTGCCTGCTTGGAATCTTTTCCTTAAATGAAATAGAATACAAACACAAAATGCAGACATTGCAAAGGAAGCTACTCTGGCTGGGTAGGGTGCTGGCAAGACTACCCCCACTGCTGCTCTCCCCCAGCTAACCCTCGAGATGTTTACTCTCCAGGAAATCCTGTTGGAAAACCATCTTCTTAAACTTCTATTTGCAATCCCAAGGTATTTTTTTCATTCTTCATGTTTTCACAAACCATGACAATTTAAATGGCATTGTTAATATCACAATTTACCTAACGCATTTTCAATGTCCTCTTTAATTCTTTTAAACCAGTGGGAAAGCAAGATGAAAAGATTTATAAATATTGCTGTGTATTATGTTATGTCCCAGTGGTTTATTTGCTTACTAAATGGTCTTACATTTATAGTCAATTGTCATCAACACATAACACATCCAAATGTAAACTTCAATTTCACATTGCAGAGGTGATTCAGATTTGAATGTTGTTTATCAGAGAATAGGTTACTAAATCCAGTTTATGGGAAGATTATGCCATTTAATTTACTTTGAAAGAGAAAAATATGCTTTCATGAAAACTACATTAGCTATTAGAAAGTAATGTAGCTGTTGGTCTGTGCAGTTTCCAGGAAGCATGGGTACATTATATTGACAAAAATAAGCCAGATATTTTTTCCAGGATGATCTATTAGAAAGGGCACTGGACTGATAGTTGGGGCTGATTTCAAGGCCAGATATTAGCAACTATCTGTGTGACTATAAGGAGATAGTCAAGTAACATCTCAGGGCCTCAAGTATCTTAGCTATAAAATGAGGAACCAGGTAAAATCTGGGAGACACAATGTTGTAAAACCTTATGATTAATAAAAATAAAAATGGCTGTAAAAAAATATTTGTATAGAGAGCAAGAAGGACTACAGCTTCTTTCTGGGGCAACTTCAGAGGTGTGTGTGTGTTGGCGGTAGTGGTGGTGGTATGTGTGGTGGAGGCACTAGTTTGAAGATCCCCAGGCAAGACTTCTTTAGAGTGGATTATTAGAGGGTTAAAACTAAATTCAGTTTACAGACATGTTATAACATTCAGTTTACTTTTACAATGAGAACTGTAAAATTCTAGGAAGCTAAATTGATTGGGGGCAAGGACTGTGCTTTGATCCCACTTGGGTCTTTATAAAACCTTTTGATTTCATTTCCATTTCTTCACCCCCAGTTGCCCTCATTCAGGACTGAAAAGTGGTCTACCTCTGAAAGTCTCTTCATTACCTTTCCAGCAATATTGACCTGCTTCATGCCTGTCAATCAATAATCCCATTTTAATGAGCACCAGCGATGACCGTCACTAAAGTTTAGGGTGTCTTTCTTTTCAAGAATATCTGACTTAATTCAAAGAATGGCCTAGGATGCCTTTCACATATAATAGGCTAGTGGACATGAGCATTTGGGCAAAAACATGTCAGACATACCTTAGAGCACCACATGGGTAGCTATTAACTATTCTAATGGACATATCTATATAGTTGTAGCTACAGCTCCACAATCCATTTCAGCTCAATTTGGGAATGGAGATGGGGAAATTAGACAAACCAGTTGGTTGTGTCATGCAGAGCCAAGAGACAACTGATTGATTTTATACTCGCAGTTTAGACATCTAATGGATAAAGCATTAAACTGTGCTAAAATTCATAACTGCTCCTTTATACCACAATCAAAAAGCAAGCTTCTGTGTATGTCTCACCCACTTTCTTTCGAAAGCACATTTCTTGGACTTAAAGGAGTATAGTGAGAAAGGGACTGGTAGTAGCTGAATTCCCATGATGGGAGATGCAGTCATATATCTTTTTTCATAATATTGTTTTGATTTTATTTTTGTTTAGTATAATTGAGAAATATAATTGTAAGATATTTAAAGTGTACAATGTGATGACTTGATATGCATATATGTTGTGAAGGGATCCTCCACTTCCCATCAAGTTAGCTAGCAACTTCAACTCCATAATTTTTTGAGAGAAGTAATAGGTCTTTTAAATTTCAGTTATAGTTGACATTCAGTATATTAGTTTCAGATGTACAGCATAATGGTTAGACGTTTATATAACTTATGAAGTGAATCCCTCAATTCTAGTACCCACCACAGAGTCAACTCCATAATCTTTATAACATTTTCATTTCTACCAAATAAGACATGCTTAGGAACTATGAATCATGCTAACCTATGGCAGGGGATGCTTTTAAGTTTACCACAGCCCAGCCTCATGCTTAGTGAAAGAATCTCTTCTATAACATCTGCCTTCTATTTTAAGGGAGATAGTCACATAGCAACATTGGCAGCATGGCTAAATCTAACTTTAAACACAGCCTTTCTGTACACAAAAGTCCACAGATGAGGGCAAAAAAGTCTCTGGGGCAACAACCACTTAGATGTAGAGAGGGGCCTTTCTAGAATTCCTAATTCCAAGGCAGGTAGGATTTGTCAGGGCAGGATGGGCTGGGCAGGTGGATGCTGAGGCCAGGAACAAATCCTACAATGAAGGGGAAGAACCAATGTAGGGACAGGAAGACCTATGGGGGCCACAAACCATCATGGTAGTACAGTATGGCTCAGGAAGAAAAACTTTCTAGGAAAGCAGAGGCTAATCTGTACTTGACTCATCTTCCTTATCCAGTACCCTATCACCACAGAAAGGGGAAGTTATTAAGATTCTAAAAAGAAAAAAAAATTGCACTGTATGAAGTTAGACAAGACTTTGCAATAGGGATAAAGACTATTATAAGACTAAAAGATTGAACTCAAATCCACTGAGATGAAAGATAGGAAAGTTTTTAGCACTGGGGTGAGCTAGTGCAAAATTACTGAAGGATACAAAGAAGGTAAGTCAATGTGATTAGGCCATCTGTACTTGCTAGTTGGTACTTATCTTTATCAAGTCAGGATATAGCGTCTGAGTGATAGAGGTCCTA
Source organism: Pteropus vampyrus (assembly GCF_000151845.1). Classification (NCBI taxonomy): domain Eukaryota; kingdom Metazoa; phylum Chordata; class Mammalia; order Chiroptera; family Pteropodidae; genus Pteropus; species Pteropus vampyrus. The sequence goes on from NW_011888920.1 coordinate 663,767, forward strand.
TCTTCCTTGATAATTATATCTCAAAGGAATGGCTTCCAGGTCCTTGAGAAAGATATTTCTGGGTTGTAAAGCTGGTAGGAGCCTGGAAGATTTACATCTCAAAGGGGCAGGAAGAGAATTTAACAATGGCAAGTTTTCTAAAGTAAATGCTCTAGGAAAAGGTCAGGGGCCTATAGTCAGGAAGAAACCTGTGTAAAATTTAGTCAAGCTGAGGGGAACATTAAATCTGGCTTGGTCACTGCCAAGTAGATCTACTGCCTCCCTCCCACAGGGCCTCTGCCTATCTGGTGGGTCTAGGAAGGGGCATCTTGTGTTGGCCTCATCAGTTAAGATTATCAGCTGCTGTCTATCTTCCAAAAATTGGTGAAAAACTGTTGGAATCACCCCACCTTATTCCTTTTGAGAACTGTAGAAGTTTTACACCTCTGACTTTATTTTGACAAGTCCTTGAACGAGAGAAATTATAAATGCAACGGCTTAGCAAATTAAACCAGGTGTTTTCAGATATTAGCATTTTAATGCCTAAAAAGCGTTGCTAATTTTTTCACTTATGTCTTCTCTTTGCTAAAATAGGTAGCTAAATAAGAGGTACACATATACTGTATATGCATACACATGGGTGCACACATATGCTTTTAATCCTATAGGAATCAGTATGGCTGATTTAATTTCAATTTCAAACTTGTGTCATTATTTTTCTTAAACTAGCCATTGTTCATAAAAATGCTGTTTCTTACTACAGTACATTTCACTATAGATCCAGTTGTCAGAAAGTTCTACCATATTTTAAATTAAAATATTGTTTTATAATACCTATGCATTTGGCTTATCTTTCCCTTCTAAAATAACTTACTTTTATGGACTAATCTTAGAGCATAGACTAGCTCTGGTACATGAGGCAAAAATACAAGGGCAGGCAAGCATCTAGAACAAGTCTGATACCACAAGGGAAATCAAGGTAGGCATTACATATGAATAGGACCAAAATGGTAAAGGTGATTGGAAAGCCTGTTTTGTTAGTGGATAGTATCTGCCATGTTTCTTTATTAGAACCCTTCAGCAACCCAGGCCTGTATTCAGGCATGCAGAATCTTGGTTCCAGAGCAACACAGCTAGCTCGGCAGAGCAAAGGTTCTCTGAGATAGGTCAGGATTAGATCAGGAACGAGTGACTCTGAACCAACTACAGTTTAAGGGCCTAAAAGATGACTGTTTAGTAAAGCTAGGGAGAAAGATCTAGTAAGTGAAATTTCATTATTGAAGAATTTAAAGACAAAATATTTTCAAGGGTTCAAAAGATACAGGATGTGGTCATGGTACTAAGTTTCTTAAGAGAGCAAAAAATAAAGGTAGTGGATTACGAGCCCAGGGTTCTCTGGTTGCATTATTTGTTTACTCATCTCAGCTGAGTACAATACAAGTTTGACGAGTACCCATTGTGTAAATAATTGCTCCGTGCCCTCAAAAATAAGATGTGTAAGGTAGTGTTCCATCCTGTGAAGAGCTCAGTCTAGTCCAGTGATGACCAAACCTGTCTGTGGATCAGAATTATCTGGAAAATGTCTTCCAAATCTCCATTTCAGGAGGAGATATTTTTAGGATGTTTGGTGTGGATCAAAGGATTTTGTAGTTTTAACAGCTTTTTTGGGTGGTGCTTGTGTATTTCATACATTTCCAGTCCATAATCAAGAGTTTGGACATCACTAAGTTCATCCAGTAGAACACTGATATTATCTAGAAGATGGAAAGACTGAGCCAGGAGTATACTGAAGACATGTGGGGGGTCAACTGGAGGTCAACAGAGGACTCAGAACAGAATGAGGAGGGAGATCATTGGCTGGTTTTGAAAGGGGGTATGACTGTGAAAGATTGTGGAAGGCAATAGTTTGGAATTCACAGTGAGCTTCCTGGGGGATAGGCCCCAAGACACAGAGTTTGAATACTTAAGCTATCACCATTAAAAGGACTGCAAGCAAAACCTCACCATTAGGAGAAACGGTTTCCTGGTGAGGCACGGGTATTGTAGAGGGAGTGTTCTGACAGGATTGATTAGCAATGTGGAGAGTTACTTTTAAGGAGAAAAAAAAAAGTATAGGGAGGATTCTAAGAGGAAAGGGCCAGGAAGAGAATTAGCATGCACAAAGTAGGCCAGAGAAGGCAATAGCCTGATTGACAGGTAATGACTTTGGGGAGAATAAGTTTGCACTTTGGGTCTTGACTGTGGAGTATTGAGTTAAGCGAGGAGGGCGTTTACAGGTACAGACATAGTTTTTCTGTACTAGGGGTACTATCCCCTCCCTCATTAAGCGTAGTTTAAAGACCATCTTTTATGAATCCCCAGAAGTGACATTGCTTTCCTGGATATCTTTCCTACCTTGGAACAAGCATGCTGGGCCAAGACAATTCTCCCTTGTAGAAACCAAGCCTATGTCCTGTCACAAGGCTTCGAAGGGGTTTGATAAGTTACCATGGAGAAGAATAAAGCTGCATTACTCATTAACACAGGTTTTCTTGGTAAAGATTAAGGGAGGCTAGATAATCTTAAAAGCAGAGGAACTCAAATCACAAAATAATGTTAGGGCAGTGAAAATACTCTTTGATATCATGATGGATATATGTCATCATACATTTGTCCAAACTCATACAATGTATAAACTCCAACACTGAACCCTAAGGTAAACTATGGACTTTGGGTTATGATGGGTCAATGTAGGTTCATCCTTTGTAATAAACATACCTTTCTGAGTGAGAGACATAGTTAACAGGATGGCTATACATGTGTGGAGTCAGGGGCGTTGGGGAAATCTCTATACCTCGCTCTCAATTTTGTTGTAAACCTAAACCTGCTCCAAAAATTAAAGTTAAATAAAAGGAGAGGAACTTTGTTTGGACAACCCCCTTCCATGCCTTTTAAGGGAAAAACAGACTTTCTATACACTTGTGGAGATCTCATTGTTATTAGTACTTAAGCAGCCATCAAGCTCCTGGTCCCTTTGCAAGTTCTAGAGAAGACTGAGTACAGGAGAAAATGCAACAGCAAATCAACACGAGTTAATTGAATGCCATCCCACCATTCTTCTCTTTCTTAGCTGCGACAGGGCTGTCTGTGCAGACTTCTCCTGGAAGAGTCTACCTATATCCTCCACAACAGCATAACGCCTTCCTGCAAGGAGCTCTTGCCACATTTGATTGCTCAGCCCAATCCTTCTTACTTTTTCCATGGGGTGATTAACATAAGTGGGATTTCTATCCCCTCCCAGCAGTAGCAATGAGATCTACATTAAATATAAGTATCATGATTTATGGTTAATAATCATATCAGTACAGTAGTTAAGGAGTTTGAAATCAGAGCCTCAGCTAGTATTTGAGATCTACTACTTCTAGCTATGTTACATAAATTATTAACCTCTCTGAGACTTATTTTTCTCAATGCTATTATTTAGGTGTGATTGGGACTCCTTTTTGGATGTGAAGATTAAGTGGCATGTTGCATTCAAAATGCTTAGCAAAGTACACTAGTGTTCTAGAAATGGCTTCACTATTTTCTTCTATAGCTATTGTTTTATTATCTAAATAAGCCTCACAATAACCCCATGAGGTAGGCATGATAGCTCTAGTTCATGGATCACTCTTGTGGAGGCAGGAGATACATAGATTTATCTTTACAAAAGAGCACATGAGTAGGTATGTACTTTTAACATCTTATTTCTGACTTTATTTCAGCCCAGGAGGCACAGAAGTTAGGAACTCAGAATAGGTCAATAACCACCCTCTGCCCTTCACCCAAATATTGTATATCTAAGTTCTAACATATTTCCTTCATCTACTAAGCCAGGACCTACCTACACCACCACCATTTTTTTTTTCAATTTTTTAAAATAAATTTTAATTAGTTGATATTCAATATTATGTTAGTTTCAGGTATACAGCATAGTGGTTAGACATTTATATAACTTATGTCATGATCCCCCAATAAGTTTAGTACCGAGTCTCTTGCCTAGTTCTTGCAGGGTCATTGGCTGGAAATAAGTTCCACTCTGTTCAGCAGATAAGAGTCCCGACTGTAGTTCTTGTAGGGTCAGGGCTGCTTATGTTACACCCCATTTTGACTAGCATAAATTTACATCCAGCTGCATAATTTACAGTGTCCAGTGCAAGTGAAAATGAAGGCTTCCTGTTCAAAAATTAAGAATTTCAAGACAGACAACAGAGCATTAAACCGCACATAGAACCTTCTGACTGCAGGCCCTGGAGGACTTTCACAGGTTGTTCATCCACACAGCTGTCCTTCAGTTTAGCTAAATTGTAAAGTGGTTCCTTTGATTTGAAATAGCTCACTTAATTAATTCATTCATTTTGGGGGGATAATCTCAAGGACAGGAACATCTAGGGGCCCAAAATATACACAATGAGAGACCACATGCTTCTTTTATGAGGACAAATCAATACCAAGTAGTGAGCTCGAAAGGCAAAGGAAGAGAGAGAGCCAAACAGCAGAAATATGAGGAATTTGAGGATACTCTATTCTTTGCTCCAGTTAAATCATTTCCTAGCCTTGGGGCTGCCTCCTAAATCCCAGCAAGACAAATGGAATGAAAACTTAAGTGAACACCAACCTGTCTCCCAAATTTTAAGCCATGAAAGAGGTTGATTAAGAATGGAAAAAAAAAATATATATATATATATATTTACCTAAAATGTTAACTTGGATCACAGTCCTTCTGCTCTAAAAAATCTTCGTAAAAAATAAGTCTCAGACAAGGCAAATATTCTACAAATGAATGGGGCAGGAAGTAGCTATAAAATAAGCCTGGTAAAAACACTAAGAGGATAATGGGTGCTATATATATATATCTATAACTATATCTATCTCTTTATAGATAGATATAGATATATATATATATAATTTGAGTCTGAATAGGAAAGTAGCCCATAACTCTTCCTGTCAAGGATGGTAAGGCTAGTTTTAAGAGATTTTGCTAAAGTTAGAACTGAAAGCAGCCAATCCAACAAGGTCCTTTGTATAGCCTCCTGTTATAAGGGACACTAAATCCATGAAGTAGAACCTCTCTTCCTGATGAAATTGAGTTAATGCTTTCATCCTAGTCTTCTGCAAACATTGTCTTAGAATTTCCTCAGCCCAGGTTTACCCACAGCCCACGCAAGCCAAGTAAAGGAAGCAGGGAGAGGAGAAATGCACTTCACCTGGAGAGGTGGCTTCTAGCATTTCATCACTCCAAAGCATTTCTCTCAACTCAGTACTGTTTAGCTTTTTGTAGTGAAAGAAAAGAAAGTTGAGTTTATTGCCCAAGTTTTGACTTCTTGGGTCTATTTTTTTCTGATTAAGAGTGAGATAAAAGGAGGGGGAGACTAAATCCAGGTGCCTTATTTTGTCTGTCCTCCCCACAGCCAAGCAGCAGAAAAATTCCTGTCTCTCAAAAGGAGACAAAACAGAAAAGCAGAGAAAAAGCAGACACTGACAGAAAAGAGAAACTAACAGACAGTTCCAGGCTTACTATCCAACCTCAGAGACACACCCTTCCTTTCAGTCAGTAGCTGAAAAACCTGACGGACCAAGGAAGTCTCGCTTAAGTAGGAGGTGAGAGAACGTGATTGGTCAGAGTTGAGGCCTTGATTGGCTGGAGCCAATGAACTTCCGGGATCTGTAAAATCAGAAGAAAAGTGGCAGCCGAGAATCGATGCTGATTTTATTGTAAGATGAGAGGCCCCCTGTGTTCATCTGTATCATACTACAGTATGATAATTCTCCTTCCGATATTTATTATCATGATTCACAAGAAAAAAAGTTGCAACTGCCAGAAAAGAGCTAGAATCTTAAATTTGATAGTAAAGAAAATAAGCGCAATAGTGATATTACACAAATCCACAGAAAAACAACAAATATTCCCTTCCTTAAATAGTATAGCGAAAGAGTCAAGTCCTATCACTTCCTGTGTGAGCAGAAACCACTGTTAACTCCTTCTTTTTTAGAGTCTTTTCTTGCCAGCCCTGACCTTCTCTCTCCAGAAACATTGAGGCAAAACAAGACTGCATAACTGGCGGCCATTCAGCACTCTCAAATGTTCCTTTCCTCTAGATGGCTCCACTTGATATCAAAACCCACTTTACTGAAGTCTTAGAGTTTTTCTCATTAATACATCCTTATCCTCAGCTTTGCCCTCAGGAAAATTGGTGAAATCTAACGTGGACAGCTGGAGTACATTCATTATTTTTACCCTGATAAAAGTACCTTAGCAGAGGAATGTTTATGCTGTGAAGAGAACAGTTGTAAGTTTTTTGTTTGTTTGCATTTGTTTTTGTTTTAAAGAACACAGATTTGATAATTAGGATGCAGGTGATAAGGTTAGACAGGTAGGCAATAGTCATTTTTTTGTTTCTTTTTTTTAAATTACAGAGACACAAACTATAAAGTTTACCATTTTTTAAATGTACAGTTCAATAGTGTTAAGTATATTCACATTGTTGTGTTACAGATCTTTAAAACTTTTTATCTTGCAAAACTGCAACTCTGTAGTTGCACAAAAGGTAAATTTCCAGTTATAAAATAAGTCGTGGGGATGTAATTTATAGCTTGGTGACTATACCAAGCTTAACTGGCGGCCATTCAGCACTCTCAAATGTTCCTTTCCTCTAGATGGCTCCACTCGATATCAAAACCCACTTTACTGAAGTCTTAGCACAATTGAACTGTACATTTAAAAAATGGTAAACTTTATAGTTTGTGTCTCTGTAATTTAAAAAAAAGAAACAAAAAAATGACTATTGCCTACCTGTCTAACCTTATCACCTGCATCCTAATTATCAAATCTGTTTTCTTTAAAACAAAAACAAATGCAAACAGTTATACTTACAACTGTTCTCTTCACAGCATAAACATTCCTCTGCTAAGGTACTTTTATCAGGGTAAAAACAACACACATTTCCTCTTCCCTTAGCCTATGGCAACCAACATTCTACTTTCTATGAGTTTTACTCTAGATACCTCATATTAATGAAATTAAACAGTATTTGTCTTTTTGTGACTGGCTTATTTCTCTTAGTATAATGTCCTCAAGTTTCATTTATGTTGTAGCATGGAACAGGGGTTCCTTCTTATTTTTTTAGGCTGAATAATATTCCATTGGATTTATATAACACTTTTTCTTTATTCATTCATCAGTCAATGGCATTTGGGTTGCATCCACCTGTTGGCTTTGTGAATAATGCTGCAATGAACATGGATATGCTAATATTTCTTCATGTTTCCTCTGGTTTCTTTCATAATGTGAAATAGTATGTAAGCATGCAGAATTGCATTTTGAAAAGTATTCAGATTTAATATAGGCTTGTAATTTATGAATTTAGAAGTACATTTGCATTCAATTTAAACCTCTTTAAAGCAGAGGCTCAACTTTTTTATGCATAATTGACACACAACATATTAATTTCAGGTGTACAACATAATCATTTAAAATTTGTATAAATTGCAAAATGATCACAATAAGTCTAGTTAATTTCTTTCATCATATATAGTTACAGAGTTTTTTTCTTGTGATGAGAGCTTTTAAGATCTATTATCTTAGCAACTTTCAAATATACAATACAGTATTATTAACTATAGTCACCAAGCTATAAATTACATCCCCACGACTTATTTTATAACTGGAAATTTACCTTTTGACTCCCTTTATCCAGTTCGCCCACCCCTTATTCCCTGCCTCTGGATCTACCATTCTGTTCTCTGTACCTATAGCTCGTTTTATTTTTTAATTCGACACATAGGTGAGATTGTATAGTATTTGCCTTTCTCTGTCTAAAGTATTTCACTTAGCATAATGTCCTCAAGCCCATCCATGTTGTGGCAAATGGCAAGATTTTATTCTTTTGTTATGGCCGAATAGTATTCTCTTGTATTTTTGTACCACATCTTCTTTATCCATACATCCATCGATGGACACAGGTTGTTTTCATATCTTGGCTACTGTAAATAATGCTGTAATGAGCATGGGTCTACATGTATATTTTTAAATTAGCGTTTTCATTTTCTTATGATAAATACCCAGAAGTAGGATTGCTTAATCATAAAGTGGTTCTATTTTTAATTTTTTTCAGTATCCTCCATACAGTTTTCCATAGTGGCTGTATCAGTTTACAATCCTACCAACAGTACGTGAGGGTTCCCTTTTCTCCACATTTTTGCCAACACTTGTTATTTGTCTTTTTGCTAATATCTATTCTAACAGGTGTGAGGTAATATCCGATTGTGGGTTTTTTTTTTTTTAATGTGTCTGTTGGCCATTTATGTCTTCTTTGGAAAAATGTCTAATTAGATACTCTTCTCATTTTAAAATTAAAAAAAAAAGTTTTGTTGGTGTTGAGTTGTATGAATTCTGGATATATTTTGGGTATTAACCCCTTATTAGATATATGATTTGCAAATATTTTGTCCCATTCAGTAGGTTGCCTTTTAATTTTATTGATGATTTCCTTTACTGTGCAGAAGCTTTTAAGTTTGATGTCGTCTCATTTATTTTTGCTTTTGAAATCAGATCCAACAAAATCATAGCCAAGACCCATGTCTATGTTTTTGCTAGGAGTTTTATGGCTTCAGGTCTTACATTCAAGTCTCAACCCATTTAGAGTTAATTTTCTATGTATGGTATAAGATAGTGTAGTTTCATACTTTTGCATGTGGCTGTCCAGTTTTCCCAACACCATTTATTGAAGAGAGTATCCTTTTGCCATTGTATATTCTTG
>NW_011888920.1:672572-675940 GCF_000151845.1 Pteropus vampyrus
TATGTATGGTATAAGATAGTGTAGTTTCATACTTTTGCATGTGGCTGTCCAGTTTTCCCAACACCATTTATTGAAGAGAGTATCCTTTTGCCATTGTATATTCTTGGCACCTTTGTCATAAATTCATTGACCGCATATACATAAGTTTTTTTCTGGGTTCTCTATATGTTCCATTGATCTGTATGTCTGTCTTTATGTCAATACTATACTGTTTTGATTACTATAGCTTTCTAATATGGTTTGAAATCAATAAGTACGATGCTTCAAATATCTTTATGACTGTTATTCAGGTAAATCACTTATGTTCATTTTATTAAGATCTGTATCTTGTTCTTTTGTTTGGAATGTATTTCTTTGTTTTACTTGATGCTCTGTGAGGGTTTCTGCACATTAAATAAAAAATATACCTCTCTTCTTCTTGACAGAGTGGTATCATGTGGGAGATTAACCTTCTCAATCAGACGTGCCTAAGCTCTTGGAGTCTCTCAAACCTTTGTGATGATCCAAGCCTCCTTCTTTGGTGGCTCTCAGTAGTGGAGGGTATGTCCAGATCCATCCATGTTCCCAAGGGGTAGATCACACTCAGCAATTAGATGAAGGCTGATTGGAAGACAGATGCTCAGGCAGTAGTTGGGAAAGAATGTAGTTAAGCCCTTTCCAGGGAGAAACTGGGAGGTGGGTGTTTTTGCCTGCTAAGTCTACACTGCCTCTCATAAAATCACAGGGGATGGGGATGTGGAGTTGCTCCTGAGCCTCTTAAAAACTGCTTCTTTGTTCACTCTCTCTGTAGGATTCCTGAAAGAAGCCCCATTGGCTATCAGATCCAGGCAGTCTGGGGACTCATCCCACAGATACTGGCCAAAAAAATTAGGGCACAGATATATGTACAAGCTTTTTCTAGGGAGATACTGGTGACTTGGAGTGGGTTAGAGGGAGAAGATCGGGGAGTTGTCAGCCAGTTGTCCGATTTGCTGAGGAGGATCAAAGATAGCCCCTAGGTGTGTGCTAAATTAGAATTCTGACACTCCGGCAGCAGCTTTTAAAGCATGCAGAGGGGCTCCTTTCAGCAGGACTGGAAGATGGGTGTTTTCACCTGCTCTCTCTGTGAGAAGCTCTTGGGGGCTAATGCTGAAGCACTCATTAACAATTGCTTTTTTGTTTTCTATAATCTTGTGGGTGCTGTGGACTTGAGCCTCATTGACTTTCAGAGTTAGATATGTTAGGGCCCCATCCCTTGACAGGGATTCTTAAAAGTTGGGAAACTTTATGTGAGGTCCAAGCTCTTCAGTTCAGGATAAGCTGGGATTTGGGAGTTACCTCCCGATTACATGACACTGTGCAAGGAGAGGGGTTTGTGGTGAAAGTATGTTTTTCCTACCAGTTTTGATACGGGTATTTTCTCATTTTTCAGAGGTAATTGCTCTTTGTATAGCTGTAAATTTGATATGTCAATGGGAGAAGTAGAGAAACCTCCTATGTTGCCATCTTGGTCAGCCCTCATCTACATATATCTTTAGTTAGGAATTCAAGGACAAAAGGGAAACTAGTGGCCGTTCTGACTCCATTAGAAAAATTCCTAGAGCATCACTGCTTGGAGACTCTCTAGTCTATGTCTTTCCTTTCACAGGTGCTGAATCTGAGTCTCCTCCTAGCAGTGAAGTGAGTTGCCCAAAACATACTTCCTTTGGGGAGAGCCTCTGCTTCCTCTCCTCCTCTTCCATGGTACTGCCTTTCTCATTTATGCTGCCACAGCACCTTTTGGTGCTGGACCATGCATCTCTCTAAGATACATAAATGTATTTGTGTCCCAGATACATAAAGCCTACCCAGCTGTAGGCTTTTTGATGGAACAACCGCATCTAAAGATCTGTGTTTATCATGATATACAAATCTCAATATTTCTATAGGCCAGAACAGGTATCTTGTGGTTGTTTAGGAAGTCTTCAGAATGCCTAAAATAATGCTGAATTAATTTGGAGAATTGCTTAATGAAGTGGCCTGGGTAGCTGTTTAGGAAGGGAGTGGTACATAACATTTTATAAGGCAGATGACTCCAGAAGTAGACATCCCTTACTTTCCATTCTCTATCCTTGTGCTTTTTCTCGACCTGCAGATCTTTTTCCCCTCAAGGAGGTATTCAGGTAATGTTAATGTGAATAATACCCTATAATTAAATAGACATTTTTCACAAAGAAACCAAAAATTCTACAATGCTTGTTGAAAATTGGATAAAATGTCATCCCATTATGTATACTTCTTCACAATTTTAATAGTTCAGACTAAGCCAGGCTCCTTGTTGAAATATAATAAAAATTGCAAATAAGCAGCAGCAGAGAAATCCTACAATGTCAGAGGGACACGGGCTCTGCCCAGGGATAAACTATCCAAGTTTCTCAGGCCATTAATCTAAATGACAACTACAATCTCCTTTGAAAATTCTTATTTAAATAAAACCCTAAGCATGGCAACTTTTATATTTATGCGTTCTGAGTCTCTGTATTCTCAATAGTAATGCCATCGATGTGATAAACCTGTATTAAGATTTATATCTAGTATGTATAAAATTAGCATTAGTAGTAATAATAGTTAGCCTTTAACGAGTTTACTATGTGTCAAACACTTTAAACACTTATGTGCTAACTCATTTAATCCTTGCAACACATTATATATGTACTGATTTATGCTCTATTTCAAAGAACTGAAAATAGAGGTAAAAAAAGGTAAAGTAACTTGCAAGGCACATAACTTTTATGCTTACATGTGATAAAGTCAGAATTTGATTTTAGGTCAGCACTATCCAATAGAAATATAATGTGAGTCATCTATGTCATTTAAAATTTTACAGTGTGCATATTAAATAAAAACAAATAAAACAGGTGATATTAATTATAATTTATTTAAGTTATATCAAAAATATCATTTCAACATGTAGGAAATTATAAAAATGATTCATTTACATTTCTTTTTTTTGTAATACTTTTGAAATCTGTATGTATTTTACACATATAGGACATCTCAATTTGTACATTAAATTTTCATTTAATACATTAATGTTTTAGATTTTATAAAATTTATAATTAAAAATGTAGGTTAATATACTTGAATTGTTCCAAGCATCCTTGAATATTTATAATACCTGAATTGAGTTTCTTTCAACATTTAGATTTAATTAAAATTAAATAAAATTTAAAACTTAGTTCCTCTATCATACTAGCCATCCTCACATACCACACTTCAGAATTGCCAGGCTTACCCTTTTCTGACAAAAGTGGGTGAGCATCTTTTTAAAAACCATATTTATACACTCTGTCAGGCAAGCTTCTCTGGGGAGGGTCTCACACTCAGTCTGCACTTGTCTTAACCACTAA
>NW_011888920.1:675990-679156 GCF_000151845.1 Pteropus vampyrus
GGGTATTTTCTCATTTTTCAGAGGTAATTGCTCTTTGTATAGCTGTAAATTTGATATGTCAATGGGAGAAGTAGAGAAACCTCCTATGTTGCCATCTTGGTCAGCCCTCATCTACATATATCTTTAGTTAGGAATTCAAGGACAAAAGGGAAACTAGTGGCCGTTCTGACTCCATTAGAAAAATTCCTAGAGCATCACTGCTTGGAGACTCTCTAGTCTATGTCTTTCCTTTCACAGGTGCTGAATCTGAGTCTCCTCCTAGCAGTGAAGTGAGTTGCCCAAAACATACTTCCTTTGGGGAGAGCCTCTGCTTCCTCTCCTCCTCTTCCATGGTACTGCCTTTCTCATTTATGCTGCCACAGCACCTTTTGGTGCTGGACCATGCATCTCTCTAAGATACATAAATGTATTTGTGTCCCAGATACATAAAGCCTACCCAGCTGTAGGCTTTTTGATGGAACAACCGCATCTAAAGATCTGTGTTTATCATGATATACAAATCTCAATATTTCTATAGGCCAGAACAGGTATCTTGTGGTTGTTTAGGAAGTCTTCAGAATGCCTAAAATAATGCTGAATTAATTTGGAGAATTGCTTAATGAAGTGGCCTGGGTAGCTGTTTAGGAAGGGAGTGGTACATAACATTTTATAAGGCAGATGACTCCAGAAGTAGACATCCCTTACTTTCCATTCTCTATCCTTGTGCTTTTTCTCGACCTGCAGATCTTTTTCCCCTCAAGGAGGTATTCAGGTAATGTTAATGTGAATAATACCCTATAATTAAATAGACATTTTTCACAAAGAAACCAAAAATTCTACAATGCTTGTTGAAAATTGGATAAAATGTCATCCCATTATGTATACTTCTTCACAATTTTAATAGTTCAGACTAAGCCAGGCTCCTTGTTGAAATATAATAAAAATTGCAAATAAGCAGCAGCAGAGAAATCCTACAATGTCAGAGGGACACGGGCTCTGCCCAGGGATAAACTATCCAAGTTTCTCAGGCCATTAATCTAAATGACAACTACAATCTCCTTTGAAAATTCTTATTTAAATAAAACCCTAAGCATGGCAACTTTTATATTTATGCGTTCTGAGTCTCTGTATTCTCAATAGTAATGCCATCGATGTGATAAACCTGTATTAAGATTTATATCTAGTATGTATAAAATTAGCATTAGTAGTAATAATAGTTAGCCTTTAACGAGTTTACTATGTGTCAAACACTTTAAACACTTATGTGCTAACTCATTTAATCCTTGCAACACATTATATATGTACTGATTTATGCTCTATTTCAAAGAACTGAAAATAGAGGTAAAAAAAGGTAAAGTAACTTGCAAGGCACATAACTTTTATGCTTACATGTGATAAAGTCAGAATTTGATTTTAGGTCAGCACTATCCAATAGAAATATAATGTGAGTCATCTATGTCATTTAAAATTTTACAGTGTGCATATTAAATAAAAACAAATAAAACAGGTGATATTAATTATAATTTATTTAAGTTATATCAAAAATATCATTTCAACATGTAGGAAATTATAAAAATGATTCATTTACATTTCTTTTTTTTGTAATACTTTTGAAATCTGTATGTATTTTACACATATAGGACATCTCAATTTGTACATTAAATTTTCATTTAATACATTAATGTTTTAGATTTTATAAAATTTATAATTAAAAATGTAGGTTAATATACTTGAATTGTTCCAAGCATCCTTGAATATTTATAATACCTGAATTGAGTTTCTTTCAACATTTAGATTTAATTAAAATTAAATAAAATTTAAAACTTAGTTCCTCTATCATACTAGCCATCCTCACATACCACACTTCAGAATTGCCAGGCTTACCCTTTTCTGACAAAAGTGGGTGAGCATCTTTTTAAAAACCATATTTATACACTCTGTCAGGCAAGCTTCTCTGGGGAGGGTCTCACACTCAGTCTGCACTTGTCTTAACCACTAAAAGACCTTATATAAATACAGAAGATGGCTGGAAGCCCTTACCCCCTTGTCAGTAAACTGGTGCAGGAAGAATTAGCAGTGACCTATGTGGGGTGATTAGTAAGGAACCAAAAGTGCCTTGAAGATAATTTCCTCATGAATCTATTTCAAATAATAACAAGAACTGACATTTATTGAGCACTTACTATGGGCCAGGTACTATGTTATCCTTCTTACATGTATTACCTTGTTCATTCTTCACAACACTAGGAGGTAGGCTCTGTTAATGTCTTATTTACAGATGAGAAAATGAAGGCAATGTGAGCTTATTTAAAGTTAACTCAGCTGGTACAACTGATGTAGCCAGGATTCAAACCCAGTCTTCTGAGGACAGAGTGGGAGTGGTTAACCATTAGTCTGAACTGTGCCCTCTACATTATATTGTTATGACAATCCTGGTTGCCAAACTGGTGCAGCTGCTTCGTGTTGCCCTGACTTTGAACTGGCTTTCTTTTTCCTTTAAGCATTTCTTCATCTTTGAAGACCTAGAACAGGAAATACTTCCTCTGGGAAGGCTGATGACTTTCCCTGTGTCTGGTCTTTGGCCCTTTGTACAAAGTCCCCATTCCTCCACTTTCCTAAGTATCAAGACTGTGCGTGTAGAAGCTTTAGGGCAATGAAAGGATATGTGTGTTTGTAGGGATGGTAGTAGGTATTAAAGTACAGCAAAAAATGAAACTATATCAGCCACACTTGTCCTTAAAAGTGTTTTGGCCATTCTTGAAATGGTGGATCCTCCACACAGAGCTCAGACAATACTCTGTGACTCTTCTCTACTGTACCCTCCCAGTAAATACAGTAGTCCCTCTTATCCACAAGGGGTACATTCCAAGACCCCCAGTGGTTGCCTGAAACCATGAACAGTACTGAATCCTATATATATCACGTTTTTTCTATACATACCCATGAATAAGTTTAATTTATAAATTATGTAAATTATGTAAGAGAGTAACAATAATAATAAAATAGAACAATTATAATAATATACAATTGACCTTTGAACAACATAGGTTTAAACTGCACAGGTCTACCTATATGCAGATTTAAAAATACACTTGTGCATATAAGTGGACCCATGCAATTCAAACTCATGTTGTTCAAAGGTCAACTGTAGGCTCTATCCCAGGCTGGGAATCCACATAAGTGGAGG
>NW_011888920.1:679206-682431 GCF_000151845.1 Pteropus vampyrus
GGGTACATTCCAAGACCCCCAGTGGTTGCCTGAAACCATGAACAGTACTGAATCCTATATATATCACGTTTTTTCTATACATACCCATGAATAAGTTTAATTTATAAATTATGTAAATTATGTAAGAGAGTAACAATAATAATAAAATAGAACAATTATAAAAATATACAATTGACCTTTGAACAACATAGGTTTAAACTGCACAGGTCTACCTATATGCAGATTTAAAAATACACTTGTGCATATAAGTGGACCCATGCAATTCAAACTCATGTTGTTCAAAGGTCAACTGTAGGCTCTATCCCAGGCTGGGAATCCACATAAGTGGAGGCTGTTTTAGGTTATACATGGATTTGTAACTGAGAGGTGGGTTGGCACCCCTAAACTCTGTTGTTCAAGAGTCAATTGTACTGCAATAAAATTTATGTGAATATGGTCTCTCTCAAAATATATTATTGTATTGTAGTCTCCCTTCTTCTTGTGATGATGTTAAAATGCCTACATGATGAAATGAAGTGAGGTGAGTGTCATGGGCATTGTGGTGTAGCATTAGGCTACTGTTGACCTTCTGAGGATACATTAGAAAGAGGATCACTGACACATGATGATATAGATGATTGAATGTCAGGAGCAGACAATGTTAAAGGTTGGGGAAATTTAATAATTTTAGACCGTGGTTGACTGCAGATAACTAAAACCATGGAAGGCGAAACCACAGATAAGGGGGAGTACTGTATTGTTTCTTTCCTCCATGGGAGGACGCCAGACAGAAACTCACAATCTATCCTTCATTATGCAAACCAATGCATCAGTTCTTGTGTCTAATTCCTGGCCCATTTAGGACTATTTTTCTTCTCCCAAAATGACCCATCCACGTACTATGTTTTCCTCAAGAAAGACAATTTGCTTATCCTTTATGAAGAAATCTATTTTTAGTTTCTAAACTAACTTTTATTTTTATCCCCACACCACATGAATGGATGAAAATGTATGTGAATGATCAAATGTGTAATGAGGTAGAGATTTTTATTCATCATAAATTCTCCATGAAGATTTCTTATAGAAAATCAGTCAGAAAGAAAATTAGACTATCCAGGCTTCTCTGAGGGCTTCCATCTGTGAGGAGGAAGTGGGGATTAGGGCCTGGAGCTTCCATACAGAACCAACATAGCTGATCGGTGACCCTCTTTTTCATGATCACATTTTTTTCTTTGTTTTTTGAAAGGAAAAAATATTTGTATTTTATTCTTAAATGACTCTAATTATATGCTAATGGAATGTGTGCTTGTTGGACAATGCCTACCTACTCAAACCCCAGAATCAAATTCCATACCACTACCCTCATTTCCTGTCCCACGCTGATTTTCAAGAAAGAATTTATCACAGCAACTGCCAAAAACCCAACTTTGCAAAGATGTGACCTCCTCAAAAGAAATGTAGCACTATTTAATGCTGAAAGTGTGAATTATCTGAATATAGCAGTTCATATGTTTTCTAATAGACCTTGCTGGTTCCCTCCTTCATGCTATCAGTCTTTGGTTTGGAAGCTGACACTGCAACAGGCACAAAAATAGTATGTGAGTTTCTAGATACAAGCACTATCTGCTTAGTTCCTGCTGGGGTGAGAAAAGGCAAGGATGTTAGGGGGTTCAAATTTGGTTGATCAAGAACTATGTCTAATGGGCAGCCCTTTCACAAGTTTGACAGGAACGGCAGAGAATCTGTGAGCTTTTTTCACTTGTTCATCCTTTTCCATCAATGGAGACTGAGAGCTCACTATATATAAATGTCTTTTGTATTAATTTCCCCTCTATATTGGATCACTCCCATCGATATGCAAATATACAATATTTCTCTTCTTAAAATTAGCTTCTCTCTTGAATCTACTTTATTCACTTTTTTCCCTTTAGTTATTGCTCCATTTTTAAAAAAATCCCAAACTTATCAGAAATGTTGTCTTCACACCTGAATAACCACCACATTGCCAGCCCAATGTGAATTATATCTTCTTTTAATCTCTCAGCAGCACTTGACCCAGTTGATCATTCCTTCCTTGAAATGCTTTCTTAGATTCTAGATTATCATAATCTCCTAATCCAACTCTTACTTCACCAGCCTCATTAGATCCAGACTCACTCATCTGTTCCCATGGTGTCCACTGGGCATGACTGGGTCAATATACTCTCCAAAGGATCTATAAAAATAAAGAAGAATTTAAAGAATGAAGTTTCTTATGTATCTTGCTCATTTCTCCAAATTAAATATAACTTCCAGTCAAGAAGAAACCTTGTTTTAACTTGTTCCCCCTGAACCCCAGTCCCTAGACTATGCTTAGCTATTTGAAAAATATTGTCGAGTAAATGAATGTATAGAACTCTCAAGCAATTTTATTATGTCCTTGAATCAAAAGAACCTAAAAAGTTCCCTTGGAATCTTTTAGCACTCTGTCTTTGCCTGGTTTATTCGTTTGCTGGTCTGAGGATGACAATCTTAAGTTCCTTTTGCCTTTTCAATGACTGCTACTGGATTAAAATTTAAAGTTTTGGGCCAGATTCTTCTTTTAAGCAAACTCAGTGACACGTATTTGATGTTAGGTTAACTTATTATGATTTGTGGTTGTGGTGGCTGGAGCTTCTCTGCTGCAGCCTGCCTTCTGAATATGAATAAGGTGGCTGCTCTTTTATTAACTTATAGCAGGGTTATGTTTAACCACAAGAGAAAAGAAATACACCAATTATTCTCTTGTGCAATTTTAAGCAAGAATGAATAGAAAGCAACTTTGTGGCATGAATGACTTAAATTCCTGAATTGGTCTCTGCACAGGATGTTTGAAAGAAAGGCATAACTATGTATTCATTAGAGGGACTATAAAATAGCAGGATGTTAAATTTGCAACCAACAGGCTTTGTTATCAGTGATACAGAGTTTATTATCTGCTAGTTCATAGCTGGTTTTATTAATTTGGAAGCTTTTTGCAGAAAAAGAAATGGATTCCATTTCTAAAACTTGCATTTATGAATTCTTTCAATTCATTTAGCCATCCACATATTTACTTATACATGTCACTCAGTGGGACAATTTGCAATTCTGGATAAATTCATATAGCTTAAAGCAGAATGCTTCTCTAAAGTCCAATCTTTCTCTGCCTCTCAAAATGAGACAACCATAGGCTTATCCATCTGCTCTATGCTAAATGAATCCCAGATGAGGAGATAAAAGATGTGT
>NW_011888920.1:682481-701408 GCF_000151845.1 Pteropus vampyrus
TATTTCTCTTCTTAAAATTAGCTTCTCTCTTGAATCTACTTTATTCACTTTTTTCCCTTTAGTTATTGCTCCATTTTTAAAAAAATCCCAAACTTATCAGAAATGTTGTCTTCACACCTGAATAACCACCACATTGCCAGCCCAATGTGAATTATATCTTCTTTTAATCTCTCAGCAGCACTTGACCCAGTTGATCATTCCTTCCTTGAAATGCTTTCTTAGATTCTAGATTATCATAATCTCCTAATCCAACTCTTACTTCACCAGCCTCATTAGATCCAGACTCACTCATCTGTTCCCATGGTGTCCACTGGGCATGACTGGGTCAATATACTCTCCAAAGGATCTATAAAAATAAAGAAGAATTTAAAGAATGAAGTTTCTTATGTATCTTGCTCATTTCTCCAAATTAAATATAACTTCCAGTCAAGAAGAAACCTTGTTTTAACTTGTTCCCCCTGAACCCCAGTCCCTAGACTATGCTTAGCTATTTGAAAAATATTGTCGAGTAAATGAATGTATAGAACTCTCAAGCAATTTTATTATGTCCTTGAATCAAAAGAACCTAAAAAGTTCCCTTGGAATCTTTTAGCACTCTGTCTTTGCCTGGTTTATTCGTTTGCTGGTCTGAGGATGACAATCTTAAGTTCCTTTTGCCTTTTCAATGACTGCTACTGGATTAAAATTTAAAGTTTTGGGCCAGATTCTTCTTTTAAGCAAACTCAGTGACACGTATTTGATGTTAGGTTAACTTATTATGATTTGTGGTTGTGGTGGCTGGAGCTTCTCTGCTGCAGCCTGCCTTCTGAATATGAATAAGGTGGCTGCTCTTTTATTAACTTATAGCAGGGTTATGTTTAACCACAAGAGAAAAGAAATACACCAATTATTCTCTTGTGCAATTTTAAGCAAGAATGAATAGAAAGCAACTTTGTGGCATGAATGACTTAAATTCCTGAATTGGTCTCTGCACAGGATGTTTGAAAGAAAGGCATAACTATGTATTCATTAGAGGGACTATAAAATAGCAGGATGTTAAATTTGCAACCAACAGGCTTTGTTATCAGTGATACAGAGTTTATTATCTGCTAGTTCATAGCTGGTTTTATTAATTTGGAAGCTTTTTGCAGAAAAAGAAATGGATTCCATTTCTAAAACTTGCATTTATGAATTCTTTCAATTCATTTAGCCATCCACATATTTACTTATACATGTCACTCAGTGGGACAATTTGCAATTCTGGATAAATTCATATAGCTTAAAGCAGAATGCTTCTCTAAAGTCCAATCTTTCTCTGCCTCTCAAAATGAGACAACCATAGGCTTATCCATCTGCTCTATGCTAAATGAATCCCAGATGAGGAGATAAAAGATGTGTGTGTGTGTGTGTGTGTGTGTGTGTGTGTGTGTGTGTGTGTGTGTGTTTGGTAAGACAGACACAAGTTATTAAAAATAATTTTATGAACACCTACTGGGTTAAAGTAATCTGGAATAGAGCTTTTGGGGACAGGGGAGGGATGAATAAGATAATTCCTACCATCAATAAGTTTAAAGAGGCCTCAGTGATCCAGACAGTGGATTCCCTGTGGAGTTCTAAGAATGATTTCAAGAAGGAGCATGTGTGAACTGATGGCATAGGTCTGGGGTGGATTCAGAGCCCTTTACCTTCAGACCACTCTCTCTGGGTCTAATTTTATCGATGGCCCCCTCACTATGCGATCTTAAGTCTGTCACAGCAGTTTTAGGACCACCTAAGATAATCCAAAGGTAGAGATCGTGTCTTCAACCCTTTCTGTTCTACTGACCAACCTTTAGCATATTGTAGAAATGTCAACAAAAATTGCTGTTGATGACATGTGTTTAGGTTCTCAATTTCTCAAATAGAGAATTTTAACATTGTTTGAATGGCCGCAGGCAGTCTCACATTGCATACATTTGTTTAGGTTCATTTCCCTTTTTATTTTCCCCAAAAGGAAGAGAATATTGACATTTACTTAGAGCCAAAGATTCTGTCCTGGGCATTGGGGCTGCCGAATATTGCCTCTATCAAATAGCTTTCTAATATCAGCCTCCTGCTTTTAGACTCATCTGAAATGACAAACTCTGCAAATTATTTGAAAATAGCCACATAACTTTTGCAGACATTTATTGGCAATTGTACCCTCTCTATGAAAAGGACGTATTGAGAAATAAACTTTGATGCTCAGTTTTAGTGTTTACTTTTAAGGTAAGTGACTCAGTTTGGAAATTATAATGGTGAGAATATAGTGTAGTTAAACTATAGGTCTTACTCTGAGCAGGTTTATGTAGACAAGAAATTATGCTTTTAAAAACATTATTATTGGAGAGAAAGATGCAATAGCATAGAAGGCTGCTTTTTTTTTATAATAGAGAGAAAATTGGATTTGGAGTCAGATGACCTGGAATCTTGTTGGGATCTTGAATGAGTAAGTTATTCTCCTTGAGTTTTAGTTTTCAGTGTACAAGACTGGTGTGGAATTAAATTTAAAATGGACCTCGAGAAAAAAGTACATGAATTTATTCTGTGGACCGGTAAGTTCTATGCTGGTACAGCCATACATAAACTATTTTAATGGATTTAAATATATCTCCTTAACTCATGGCCTCAGAAACTTCGGACAAGTAAGATTGACTCCATATAATTTTTTTAATTATATAATAAAATGTATATAATAAAAATATACATTTTTATTGAGGTATAACATATATAGTAAGCCATGTATATGTAAAATATACAATTTGCTAACTTTTGACATATATTAAATCATTACTACACAACTATTACCTCAGAAAGTTTCCCATGTCCCTTTTTTAATCTCTTATTCATGTTATGTTCTTAGGTTTGGAAGGAACGCATTCCGTGCCAGTTCCCACATCTTGATTTTCTAAAGTATGTTGTTTTCTCACGTCTTTAATTTGCCACAAATCAAATTATGACACTTTTATTCAATGTCATAATAATTTATCTCTGTCTGCCACAGAATTTCTGGACAATGAGTTTTATCCTTCTTTTCAGTGTTAAAAGGAGTCCTATGCAGGTGACTTTTCTCAAAGAACATTTAATAGAAAATGAGATAATGCTGAGTGTGAAGGCATAATTGGCAGAGCCTTGCAGGACATTTGGTCCTGTCTAAAATCTACACAGAAGCATTTAGTCCATGCCAGAGGTCCCTGAAATTTTGTCGTGTTCTAATGTCCATGGAGACATTTGCTTCATAGCTAATATAAATCCTGCTCTTCTAAAAGCTTTGAACCCCAATCCAACTACCTAACCTCATATGCCATAACTAGTTATGCTATTGAGGCAAGAAGGATTATTATTGGTAATATAACCACAACACAATTATTGGATTGATGAAACATGATAGTATTTTTTAATGTATTATCCTTGTAAACAAAAAGTATACATAAACAGTATAGACTATTTGAACCCAGGGATATTTTCTAAATGTTGATGTTTTGGAAAGGATCAAATATGCCCATGGACATTTTGAGTAGAACCAAATTTCAAGGACTATTTGGTATATTACAGAAATCATTTCATACATGTTATTTCAATGACACAGACGATTTCACTGTAATACCTGTTTCAGCATAGGCAAATACACATAAGATTCTACTTTAAAAGACTTTTATTAATTTATCAAATATTCATTGGCACAACCTATGTCCCAGATTCTTTTAATAGTCATGGACTAACCAGAGGTTCAGCACCCAGATGCATACATTTCAGGGTTACACCTAGATGCCATAGAAGCCTTAACTTTTGCTTTTGTTCCCTGTAAGACCACAAAGGATTTCCCCTGGGGAAGCTTCAGGGCAGTGGGCTGTCAGCCCAAAGGAAATTGAGAGTCTTTATGCGTTAGCCTGGATTTAAGTTCCCCGTCATCCCTTCCTCTTGTAGCCAACATGTTATTTTTTCTAAACAGAAATTTAATCAGTGCCAACCATATTCCAGAGGCATTTTTTATATCCAAGATGAGACAGTTCATATGAATGAATAAATGAATGAATGAATAAAAATCCAAAGCCAAAACTTACCTAAAATAGCTAGTATAAGTGTTGTGACTTTCTTAAGACACTGCTCCTGCATGGTTTTGAGGCTATAAGAGGTAGAACTGAGTGAGCATTCAACCTAACTTTAGGGAAATAGACAATGATCATTTATGGTTAAAAGGATGGTTTGACCATAAGAAGTGATCCAGACTGGCCAGTTTCAGCCTCATTCTTCAGCTCCAAAGTCAGACTTCCCCAGAACCCAGGTTGTTGGAGGATATTTGTAATTCATATACTCTGAGGCTCAAACAGTTAAACAGCAAAGGCCTCCTGGCCCAGAAGGAGACACTATTTAATTGTAATATGGCTCAGGAGCTCTTGAGCCTGGATACTACAGATTAGAAGACTGGAAATGACCAGAAAGGAAGAGTGTTTGGACTGTTCCCTACCTCGCTTCTAATTACAGAGGCATCTTCCCCTTTCCCATCCCTTTCACTTTCTTTCCCTTATTCATTGCTAAGCAGAAGGCTTTCGGAAGGATTCAGAGATTCATTCAGCAATAACAGACAAGTGTTTTCTAACCACCTAATATGTCTTGGGCCCTGAAGATACAGTAATAAGACAAGAAAGACATGGTCTCAGTTCTCATGGAACAGTCTAGACAGAGAAGACATACATGAAACTAGGAATCTAAGCTATAGGTTATATCAGTGCTTTAAAGGAAAGGCAAAAGTCTTCTGAGAACACATAACAAAGGAATCTGACCTCAACCAGGATTAGAGGAGGCTCTCATGAGGAAGTGACATTTGGGCTGTTATATAAAGAATGGATAATAATAATAGCTGACATATCCCGGTACTATGTGCCAGATGTCACTCTAATTGCTATACATATATTGTCATGTAATCCTTACAACTACCCCTGAGGTGGTGATAGGAGTAACATTTATAAAGAAACAGTTCCAGCAAATTTAAGTAAACTGGCCAAGGGACCCAGCCAATAATTGGGGGAGCAGGACTAATACAGGCAGTCTGAATAAAGAATATATTACTTTAATCACTAAGAATTAACTCTATGGAAATGATGAGGGACTAAAAAAAGGGGGGCACTTCAGACAGATCAAGAGCATGTGTAAGGGCCCGTGGTGGAAGGCAGACTGGTATGTTAAGAACTGGAAAGAGGCCAGTGTGGCTAGTGTGATGGAGAAGTGGAAAGAGATGAAGCTAGAAAAGAATGGGCACCAGATCTCCCAGGACTTGGGAGTTCCAATTAGGGAGTCTCACATCTTGAAAACTGTGTGCTGTGTGTCTCAGTGCAATTGGAATTAGAAACAGAGATAGCAAAAACAATGAAAAATAGAAATTCCCTTTTTATTTCTGTTTAATTTTGGCTGAAAGCAGCTGGATATTCTTTGAAATTTGTATATTAATAATACCAGGGAAAAAAAAGACATATTAATGTAAGAAATAGACAAAGAAAACTTGAATCAAGACATAGAGCCAGTATGGCAAAGACATTCTGGAACAACACCAGGCTGAGGATATTACCAAGACATTTCCGGCTAAGGCTACCCTCAGTACTCAAATGAGGGGAAATTAGTGGCTAGATAAGATCTAAACTTTGGTAGTAATGACCTATCCAGATCTTTTATTTGACATATAAATAGATGCGTGACCTAGCGACTTTTAGTAAACTGTCTATGGTTTATTTTATAGACGAGATTCGCTTCTCTCAACCAATCCTTTCAGCAACCAGTGTGAGTCCTGAAGCGGAAGGATACAAGACCGTGACTATTGGCTCCTCCCAACCTCGTCTATGCTCGCACTGGGGCATCCTGGAGGGCACTGCCCTTTATGTGCTCGCTTAGATGTTCCCTGTTCAGCATGAGTCCCTGAGTGCCATAGAAATGAGCACTTTCAAGGTTCTCACCTTTAGCTCAGTGGAAAAGACTGCAAAGCATTCCTATAGAAAAGGCTCATCTTACCTCTGAGCTTTTCCCTCTCCCCTAGTTCATCACTCACAGGCTATTTATGCGGAGATGTAATCTTTCAGATCTCTTACGCTCTGCAGTCCAGACTGATCAATCCACCTTTAGCTTTCACTGATTTGCTTTGAAGGGACATCAAGGTCAGATGTTATTGCTGTTTCACAAGCTCAACACCAGGGGGTGATCAAAGCACATCACATTAATGACAACTCTCCTAAGATGAGCTCTCACGAGGAAGCACAGAAGAGCTGGTCTCACAGAAATTCTGGTCAATATAACATGTCAAAAGCCTTTGCAATGGCACTGCACTGTACAAGTGTACAAATGCTCACTACAATTATTATAACCTCAGTGGAATTGCTGTTAAATGCCAAAAGGAATTTAAAAAATGGCATCTCATAACTATAAACAATTACATAACAAAACAGAAGGCAGGAAATAGTGCTGCCTGGTGCCACTCGGTGCCGGGTAATTTACAGGTGCCACTGGAACTCGATGTTCCTTTTCTGGTAGCACACAGCCTCGCAAACTGAGTCATGTGTTCTTCAAATGTACTAATCTCTACAGCAACTCGGGTGCCAAGAATTCTTCGGGCCAACAGTATTTATGACTATTGTGACTCCCCAATTCTTGGAAATGCTCCCATGGCAAAGAACCTCTTGAAAGAAATGTAAAAGGAAGAAATTCAGTGCAATTCTCCAAAAACTACTCAATGGCTGCGCCAAGCACTGTTTGTGATTGCCTTTTAATGTAGGAGATGCAAGTGACTGCTCCTTCGAGGCTGTATTTTTCCATTAGCAAACACCAATCTCCTACTACTCAGAGTCCGAAACAAATCTGTTTAGTTAATCTGTTTTTCCTTTGACTTCAAAGCAACAAGAACTTCACCTCTTCTTGGATCACGTAGTAGCATGTGAGACAAGAACATATGGCTAAACATCTTTAGTGAAATTTTACAAAAATTGATTTCTTTTTACACCATGTTATTGGAGCCCCTAAATAAAATATACATATATACATATGTGTCCCAAAGACCTTCAGCAAGGGGGCTGCTTGGATGAAAATGAACCACAAATTCCTTATTTTCTCTTTTCTTCTTAAAGTAAATTTTTTATTCAATTATGACATACTGAATAAATTTTCTTAGTAATACGTTCTTTCTAGAACAGTGGTTCTCAAAGTGTGGTCCTGTGATCAGCAGCATCAGTGTCATATAGAATCTATTGAAAATACAAGTTCTCAGGCTTCACCTCTAACTTACTAAATCAGAAATTCTGAGAGCAAGACTCTATCACCTGTGTTTTTACAAGCCCTCCATTTGATTCAGACATGTGCTAAAGATTTAGAAACGTTTTTCTAGCTCAGTGTCCATATTTTAGCCTCAAAATTGTGTTGCAGCAGTGTGCTCTGTTCACTGGGGTGTACAGTGTTACTTAGAATAGTGGCGCTAAGTTCTAATTGCTTATTTTTTTTTCTCCTAACTTTTTGGTAACTTAAATTCGTCAGCTTTCTTGAGGTATAATTTACATTCTGATTTTTACAATTTTATAATTTACTCACCAATTTTTAATGTGCTAGTCAATGAGTTTTGACAAATGTTTATTGTTGCTGCATTCTTCACCCCTTTCCACTGCACAGTCTCTCCAACTATATCAACATTTTTGGTCTCCTTATGTCTCTTCTACTAACCTGCGAGCAGAATTCTTGAGGACAAAACTGTGCCCTATTCATCACTGTGTTCCTATCCCTTGACCAGACACAAATAAGAGCCTTCACAAATATTTGCTGAAGAAATGAGTGAATCAAGCTGGGTAAGTGAAAATAAACCCATGGGAAAGACTGACTGGATTGTAGAATGTGGGGAATAGGTAGGTCCAAGAATTCTGCATAAATTTGAGGTTCAAAATGAAGCTAATTGAACCATTGGTAGAATAACCGCTGGGCTTTGCTTTCTGATTACACCTGCATATGTGTGGCAGACGCCCTTACTGTTCTGTCAGTATTCCCTCAGCCTACCCTGGAGGTCACCTATGGTCACTTCTCTTTCAGGTGAAATGCTTCCTGTGTCTCTCTGCCTCAAGGCATTTTCTGGATATCTGAGTGTCTCAGCCCACTAGAGAGTAAGGACAAAAGTCTGAGGAAGATAAAACTCCAAGAGCAATCTTTAACCAGTTAGGGACATTATAGTTGGAGAAATACCCCAGCTTCCTCATCCATTAGTGGGAACTTCTGTTGTGTGCTCCACACACTTTCTTAGCAGTTTCCAGTGGGGTTGAGCCCAGGTTGTCCACATTCATGAATGTATCCTTCATTGGCTTTCCTCTCTTTCCAGCCTCTCCTCCGAGCGTCCTCACAGTGCTTCCTTCTCAAACTATTTTGACTCTGGGTCTGCTTAGAAGGTAATCCAAACCGAGGCAATAAAATTAATAAATTTGTTTTCTCTTGCCCTGTGACCTTGAATAATTTACTTCCATCTCTAACAGTGCAGTGTCTATTTGCTTATTTATAAAATAAAAATAATACTTTTTAAAAGACTGTTGTATGAAAACTTTATTGAGTACTTATTGAGTTATGTATTGAGTTCAGCAAATAGCTATTTTTAGATACTATGCACATCTGGCAACTTGCTTCCCTACTAAAATTCCTAAAAAGAGAGGACCTCACAGAGATGCCCGTATATCAGTGCAATCTATGAAGGTGGAGGGGTAGGTGGATGAAAGAATGTCCAACAGTCACCTCCACCACTTTCTCTGGTGGTTCTGAGTCCTGCATGTTCTACAATCCCCATTTCCTTTCTGAGACAATCTAGGACCTCACATAGAGACAGAGCGGGGCTTTCACTATCTCAGGTCTGCCTGCCAGGAATTCATGAACTCAACAAATACTTACTAAGTGACCACAATGGGAAGCACTTTTCGAGGAGTTAGATCAACAGCAGTGAGTAAATCAAAGTTTCTGCTTTCAGGCAGCTTATATTCTAGGGGCAAGGATTTGGATCATTAAGAAATGATGGAATCAATAATGATATGGTGAAAAGATAGGGCTTGAAAAAACAGAATGTAGGATAAGGAGGATAGGAAGTGACAGGGGCATGGAGGTTACTAATGTCCATAGGATATTCTAATGTCCATAGAATGTTCTCTCTGATAAGAGCATTTTTCTAGCTTAAGTAAGATATAATTAACATATTATATTGTGTAAGTTTAAAGTGTACACCATGATGATTTGACATGTATATTGAACTATGTGATAATATGTCAAATAAAATATTGAATAGGCATCTATATGAGTTTGGAGTTATGATAGAGGTCTGGGCTGTAAGAAATCTGGAGTCAGAGCATAGATGTTATTTCAAGTCACATGACTGGAAGAGATCATCTAAATTGTGAAAGCAGGTGGAGAAGGTAACATCACTGGAGAATCCTGGGTTCTGGGTCACTCCAAGGTTTATAAATGAAGAAAAGTTAAAGTAATCAAATCTATAAGTTGCTGATTCATTTTTAAGAACTTCACATTTTTGGAGGCACTTTCACATAACTGCTTGAAAATTCAGCTGAGTGATTCACAAAGAGCAGCATGCACTTGAAAATGTATCTGCAGTGGGGCCTGCAGCAGAGCCTATCTTAAAATAACACTTGTTATTCTAGGAAGGCGGCTGGTGTGTCAGAAACTGCCAGCCATGCATTACACATTTTATTCCCATGAATGAGCAGGGGTAAAGCAGGAAGACGTGATAATTTTTTCAAGAAGACCAGGGTAGCTAAGAGTGTTAGCCTTCAAAGTATTCCCCTTGGGAGGAAACGTATGTACTTAAATACCACTTATTTCAGTATGTTGCTTTTTCATACACTATTTTGGGGATGGTTATCAAATAACTAAGAATTACAAAAGAAAATCAGTATCTTTTATTGTGACATTGATTTTTTATTGTCATTTTAACCATTTTCAAATGTATAATTTAGTGACATTGATTATATTCACAAAGTTGTACAACCATTACCACTATTTCCAAATTTTTTTCATCACCCCAAACAGAAACTCTGTAACCATTAAACAATAACTTGCCATTCCCCTCTGACTCAATTCTCTAAAACTCACCAATCTACATTTTTTTTTTATCCATGCAGCCGTCTATCCTAGATATTTTATGTAAGTGATAAATACAATATTTGTCCTTTTGTATCTGGCTTATTTCATTTAGTATATTATTTTCAAGGTTCATCCATGTCGTAGCATGTGTCAGAACTACATTCCTTTTAATAGCTGAATAATATTCCATAGTATGTATAAACCACATTTTGTTAATTTATTCATCTGTTGATGGATATGTGAGTAGTTTCTACATTTTGGCTGTTGTAAATAATGCTGCAATGAACATTGGCATACCAGTGTCAATTCGTGTCCTTGTTTTCAACTCTTTTAGGTATATACCTAGAAGTAGAATTGGTGTGTCACATGCTATTTCTATATTTAGTTTTTTGAGTAACAGCCAAACTGTTTTTCACAGCAGCGGCACCACTTTGCATTCCCACCAGCAACATATAAAGCTTCCAATTCCTTTGCATCCTAACCCACATTATTTTCCTCTTTTTCTCCTTCTGATTATAGCTATCTTGGTGGGTACAAAGTGGCATATTATTGTGGTTATGATTTGATATTTCCTTAATAATTAATGACGTTGAGCACCTTTACATGCGCTTATTGGCCATTGGTTTAAATTCTTTGGAGAAATGTCTATTTAAATCTTTGGCCCACCTTTCATTTGGGCTGTTTGTTAAGTTGTAGAAGTTCTTTATATGTTCTGGAAATTAATATGGTTTCCAAATATTTTCTTTCATTATGTAGGTTGCCTTTTTACTTTCTCATTAATTTACTTTAATGCATAGAAGTTTTAATTTTCATGAAGTTTAACTTATCTATTTTTATCTATTTTTTCTTTCGTTGTTTGTGTTTTTGATGTTAAATCTAAGAATTTATTGCCAAATCCAAGGTTAAGATTTAGTCTAAGTTTTCTTCTAAGAGTTTTGTGGGTTTTACTTATTTTTAGGTCATTGATTCATTTTGAATTAGTTCTTTTATATGGCCTGGAGTAGGGATCAAACTGCTTTATTTTGCAGTGCAAATGCAGTTGTTTTAGCACCATCTGTTAAAAGAGATTATTATTTAATCGTAGAATGGACTTGGTGCCCTTATCAAAAATCAACTGGTTACAGGTTTGATTTTGGTGTATAGATTTATTTTTGGACTTTCAACTCTATTCCATTGGTCTATATGTATATTCTTATATCATTACCACACAGTCTTGAATATTGTAGCTTTGCAGTTAAGTTTTAAAATCAGATAGTGTAAATTCTCCAACTTTGTTCTGTCTTGATTTTTTTTTTTTTTTTGTGACTGTTTGGAGCCTCTTGCAATTCCATATGAATATGGAGATTGGATTTACCATTTTTGCACAAAAAAAAAGACTTTGGAATTTTGATAGGGATTACATAGAATATGTAGGTTACTCTGGGTTATATTTATATCTTAATATTAATCATTCTATACATGAACATGGGATATCTTTCCATTTATTTATGTCTTTTTTAACTTCTTTAAAGAAATTTGTAGTTTTCAGTGTATAAGTCTTTCACTTCCTGGATAAAATTTACTCCTAGTATTTTATTCTTTTAGATACTATTGTAAACAAAATTTCTGTCTAAATGCCTTGTTCATTGATAGTGTATAGAAACATAACTGACTTTTGTGTGTTGATCTTGTACCTGGTAACTTTGCTGAATTTATTTATTAGATATAATACTTTCTTGTGGATTTATTCGAATTGTCTATGTATAGGATATGTCATCTGTGAATACAGGTGGTTTTATTTCTTTCTTTACAGTTTGGATGCTTTTTATTTCTTTTTCTTGTCTAATTTTGTTGGTAGAACTTTCAGTACAATGTTGAGTAACAGTGATGAAAGGATGCATCCTAGTCTTGTTTCTGATCTTAGTGAGAAAATATTCAGTTTTTCATTTAGTATTATGATAGTTGTAGGCTTTTCATAAATGTACTTTATCATGTTGAAGAAACCCTCTTCTATTGGTTAAGATTATGTTGTTTAATTTCCACATAATTGTGAATTTCCTAGTTTTCCTTTTGTCACTAATTTCTAACTTTATTATATTGTGGCTAGAAAAGATAATTTGCATGATTCATGATTCAAATATATATATATATATATATTTTTTAGGTGAAGCAACCTTTGTTTGACCTCATAGATTTCAAGGACCTTGTCCGCTTACAATCCCTTATTTTTAATTTTTATGCCTGCCGCACCTGGTTTACCTAGGTGGTCTCCCATCCAAGTACTCACCAGGCCCGACTCTGCTTAGCTTCCGAGATCAGATGGGATCGGGCTTGTTCAAGGTGGCATGGCCGTAGACTCAAGTATTTTTAAATTTATTGAAACTTGTTTTGTGGTATAACATATGATCTAATCTGGTGACTGTACCATGTGCACTTGAGATAAATGTGTATATTGTTGTTTTTTACTGACCTGTTCCATATACGGTCAATTTCCATTATTCATGGATTCTATATTTCCCAACTAGCCTACTCACTAAAATTTGCAATCCTGAAACCAATACTCATGATGCTCTTGCAGTCATTTGTGGATATACACATGCTGAGAAAAGGGAAAGATGTATTGCTTGAGGTGCACATTCCCAGCTCAGATTGAACAAGATGATGCTCTGCCTTCTTGTTTCAGCTCTCATACTATAAGATGTCCTTTTTGTGATCTACTTAGTGCCATGTTTTTCACTATTTTATGCTTTCTGATGGTTATTTTGCTCTTAAAAATGGCTTCCAAGGATATTGCAGAAGTGCTGTTTAGCGTCCCTAAGTACAAGAAGGTTGTAATGTGCCTTACAGAGAAAATTGTGTTAGATAAGCTTTATTTAGGTATGCATTATAGTGCTGTTGGCTGTGAGTTCAATGTTAATGAATGAATAAGACATTAAATATGGTATCTTTAAACAGAAACATACATAAAACAAGGTTATTTATTTATTAGTTGATGAAAATGCTTTTAGCAGATTCATTCATGAACCATATCCTATATTTGTCCTGAGTGATGATTTAATACATGCTAAATGAGTGTTCATCAGACATAACTACTGCAAATAGAGAATCAATTGTATATTTCTTAGGTCTAGTTGTTTTATATTGCTGTTCAACTCTTCTATTTCCTGTTAATCTCTGTCTAGATGCCCTATTCATTATTGAAAATGGTATTGAAATCTATAACTATTATTGTAGAACTGTTTCTCCTTTTGGTGCTGTCAATATTTGCTTCATATTTTTTTGAGCTCTGTTGTTTCATGCTTATATGTTTATAATCATTACAAGCCTTCTTGATGAATTGATCCTTTTTGTCAGTATATAATGGCTCAACATCTATTTGGTCTCATAAATATGGCCACTCAGGTATCTTTTGGTTACTATTTGTATAAAATATCTTTTTCTGTTTGTTTGTTTGTTTGTTTGTTTTGGTTTTGTTTTTTTAACTTTCAAGCTGTTTATGTCTTTGGAACTAAAATAAATCTCTTTTTAGACAGCACATAATTGGATCATGTTTTTAAATCCATTTTCCAATCTCTGACTTTTCATTAGGGAGTTTAATCCATTTACATTTGAAATGATTACTGACAAGGGAGGGCTTCTGCCATTTTACTGTTTGTTTTCTATATTCTTTATAGCTTTTATGGTGGGTGTAAGTTAATTTTCGAACTCAAAAAGAAGAAACAGAGAAAAAAGGGTTATAATTTTCCCAAGTTAAAAAAAACAACAACAACTATCTTACAAATATTATAACAAAACTCTCTTTAACCTTAAAGCAAAATTGTGAGCTCAAGATCCATGAGGTTTTAGCACTATGGCTTACTACCTCACAAACTTGTTGGTCTAAAATAAAAAGCTGGGCATTAACGAGTAATTTTCACCATTGTAATTCAACGGTATCCAGCCATGCGATTTTCAAATGTCCTATCTTAAATTAATATGTGATTTTTCTAGTTGGCCTTGTGCGGGACCCTTTTAATTTCTCATTTTAATGGAGACTTGCATTTAGAGGTAATATTTGTTAACTACACGGCCTTGAGGAACCTTAATTCATTTTATTTCCTAATGAAGACTTCAGCCATTGTCCTTCATTTACATCTGTAGTCATCAGCTTTTTTAGAAGGTCAAAGAATCTTTGATATTTCTGAGCAAGTTTCTTTATTCCTTCTCCAAAGACTCTCCTTTTTCTTAAATCACTCTGCAGTGCATGAACATAGGACAAAAGAGTCCTGTTCTCTTCAAGGCTTCTCAGAATAAGAGAACCATCACTAGAGTTTTACTTATATATTTATCATTATGATGTACTAGAAATAGAACCAATGAGCAAAACTAACTAAAAAACTTTTTTTTTTTTGGGTCACAGACACAAAACCAGTCTGGAGATGAGAAATGAGATATTAGACTTCTGCACTTGAACAGAACAGAAAAAATAGAATGATCATTTTATTTCTTAAAACAACAACAATAAGCAGACTCCCTACATAGAAAACATAGACATGCAGAACTACTCAGTTTGAAGTTATAATGAAGGGGAGATTGTGGGGGCCTACAGCTGTGGCCCTGCACCTTAGTCTTCATTCCAAAATTCTACCTACCAGTGGTTCTCAACCTGGACTGTACATTAGAATTACTAGTTACTTTTTAAAAATCCTAATTGCCAGGGTTTTAAAATTATTGCCAGACCAATAAAATCAGAATATCTGGGAGTAGGCAGAGGCTTTAGTATATTTGAAAATTCTGCAGCTGATTTCAATGTGCAGCCAAGGTTGGAAACATTGTAAAGAAGAGGAAACCATTGAAGCAGAATCTATTTTTTGTTTGAGTGCAGTCATAAACTTTTTTCTGCCATGTCAAAGAGCCAGAGATGGTAGAAATAGCTAGATAGCTGGATTAATATAATTCCTTTTGCTTTGCTGTCATTTCACAAACAGGGTTGAAACAGAAAGTGAGTTTTTAGGTTGTGAAAATGTTAGCAGACTCTATTTTTTAAAAATAAAACAGCCCATATGTTGGAGCCAAGCAACTTGCTCTTTTGTAATTTGACTCCTGAGGAGAATATTTTTCAGAGGGAATTATGCCAGAGGACGAAAGAGAAAAATGAAAAATTACCTCATTCCCTACATTGAAAAAGTTAAATGATTAGAGAAAAATCCATGGGGAATATTTCATTCCATTCATTATGTCTACCCTCTATTTTATCAAGAGAGAACAAAGGGAATTAATTAAGAGGCTCTCAGTAGCATCATTAACAGAGGACACCTCTTTGTCTGATTATGATTTGAAAAGATCAAAATGTTGCTCCCTCTGAAGATCAGAATTGAAAGCATCCTTTTCACACTCCATTTCAGGGAGCTCTCGTTGTCCTTATTAGGTGTATTTGAGCTGAACTACTTAATGTATTTAGATATTTAAAAAATCAAATGAAGAATCAAAACGCTATAGAAACTACCAAAGTATAAGCTAATAATGAACATATTTTGGAAAGAAAAGTTCAAATTGGCGCAGTAAAGATATGACATCCAATAGTAAATGAATAAATTGAATAAAAATAAAGACAGTGATTTCCAAAGGAAAGGAACTTGAGGCTATTCTAATTTTTAAGATTTCTTACATTTTGCTTCAACTGGATGAATTTAATTCCTACAAAGCAATCTTTACAAGGAAATTCCATTTTGCCCCTTTTGTGCATATTGAGGAGAAGTAGAGAAAGACTGGTGGGAATGTAAATTGGTACAGCACAGAGGTTCCTCAGAAAATTCAGAAAAGAATTACCATATGACCCAGCAATTCCTCTTCTGGGTATCTACCCCCCAAATTTGAAAACATTTAAAGTGATGCATCCTGATGATTATAGCAGCATTATTCGTGGTGGCCAAGACATGGAAACAACACGAAGTGTTCTTCAATAGATTGAATAAGGAAGATGTGGTACATATATATATATATATACAGTGGAATATTAGCCATAAGAAAAGATGGAATACTGCCATTTGCAACAATATAGATGGATCTTGAGATTATCGTACTAAGCGAAATAAGTCAGAAAAAGTTGAGAACTATATGATATCACTCATATGTGAGATATAAAATTGAAAGCAACAAATAAACAAGACAAACAGAGACTCAAAGACATGGACAACGGTTTAGTGGTTACCAGAGGGAAGTGGGATAGAGGGGCAGTAGATAAGGGAAAAGGAAGGTCAAATATATGGTGATAGAAGGAAATTTAACTATGGGTGGTGAACACACAATGCAATATACATATGACGTATTATTGAATTGTACACTTGAAATCTATATACTTTTATTAACCAATGTCACTACGAGAAATTTAATTAAAAAAAGAATTTGAAAAATAAAAGCAAACAAAAAAAGAAATCCTGAGAGAGGAAGTTTTGTTTTTACCCAGTAAAGTCAACTGGCAAGTAATTACTTAACTCTTCAACTCCTTCTCACCACAGGGAGATTCAGGAATGGTCATATCGTTGAGTGCATTATGAACTAAAGTGCTGGTGAAGGGTGAAGATAGAGCAGATTCTGTCATCAGTAATTTCCACTTTCATGTGGAGACTGCCTATGGAGGTTATTACATTTCACCAGTATCCTTCTATTTAGAAGTCATATTGTAACGACTGAAATAAAATTGGTATTCCTTATACTGTTTTGTAGGTTTCCTATTACTTAAGCTCTTTGTATGATGATCATTGAAATGTCCTCAGAAATCTAGAAAAATCATGTTGGGCAAACATCTTTCATATCTATAGATATAGCCTACACCATAGGTTTCCAGTGTGGAGAAGAAACAACATCTTTAACCAAGACCAAAATGGCAAATTATATCATGAGGAAAGGAAGGGGTCAACCAAGGGGAAGAGACAAAGAAAGGGAAACAAAGTGACAATTTATTGAGAACTTTTATATCTGCGGTAAGGTACAAGTGTGCTTATGTATTTATATCAAACAGGAGATGCAGATGGGTTAAGAGACTTGCCGAAGTCTGCTCTGCCAGAAAGCGAGGGAGCTTTCTTGTCTTTTGCATGATGCCACTTGCCATCCCAGAGGAAAAAAAATACAAAATAAATGAAACAAATATGCAAAACAAAAGCAAATTACAGGAAGACACTATATCTATTTACTCTAACCCTTATCATTGTCTAGATGGGCTGTGATATCTGGACACTCACTACACACAAGGTTAAAATATACTGATAGATGTGTCCAGTCACCTCTCTTGCCACCAGAGCTTGCAATGCTGGCACAAGTCGTCTGAATGCAGAGCCTTCCACTGCTAGACGGAAAGCTTTGGCCTCCTTTGGCCTCCTCATCTCCCCGAGGTGGTAATATTGCAGGAGCTGCCCTTCCCAACTTCCTCAATATCCAGGATGTGGAGGATCTCAAAATTTGGGTAGCTTAGTACTCAAAAAGGTCCAGAATTTTAGGGTGCTGGAGCTGAGTATTCAGAAAAGTAAGGCATTCCAAGGAGAAAATTTAGCCTCAAACATTAGGATTGTTCAGATAAAAACATGTTTGATCTATTTAAAAATCAAAAATTTTAGAGTGGTCTCTGGATTTAGAGTTGTTATGAGAACTGTTTTACTTCCTTTAAAAGAAAGTTATGTAGGACCATTTAAAGACTTCTTTAGCTTTAATATGTACATAGCTCCTATTATCTCCATAATGACTCTATGATGAATCCTTAGCTCCATTTTTAGATGAAGAAATGAATTCTTAGAGAGATTACACAATTTGCCCAAATTCACAGTCTGTTGTAGAACGGAAATCTAACCCATCTGTTTTCAGGATTATTGTTGTACAGCTCACCTCTAATAATGAATGAACTCATGTGTCTGGGCTAAGCTGGTGAACTAACAATCACTTGACTTATTTTATTCTATTTATTTTTTATTTAAGACAAATGAGATGATAGTGCTATGTATACTTAAAAAAAAAAAGCGTAATATATCTCGAAGATCTTCCCATAGCAGCACATACAGTTCTACTTCATGTTTTAATGACTGTATAGTTTATTATATGGATACATTTAATGGATTTCATGTTGATGGATCTCTAATTGGTTTCTATTTTTGTTGTTGTTGTTGTTGTTACTACAGTGTTGCAGTGAACCTTCTTGCACATGATTTTGGCAACCTATCTTTTATGAAGAAATGTCTGTTTAAATTCTTTGCCCACTTTTTTTGTTGGGTTGTCTTTTAATTGTCAAGTTGTAAGAATTGTTTATTCTGGATAGTATATATCCTTTTAAGATTTTGATTTGCAAATATTTGCCTTCATGCTGAGGATTGTCTTCATTTTTTTGAGAGTATGCTTTGATGAAGTCTCATTTATCTATTTTTTCTTTTGTTTGCTTTAGGTGTCATATCTATGAAACCATTGCCTAATCTAAGACTACAAATTTTGTACCCGCGCTCTAAAAGTTTTATAAGTTTTGCTCTTACATTTAGATATTTAATTCATTTTGAGTTAATTTTTATGATATGATGTGAGTGGTCCAATTTTATTCTTTTGCATATGAATATCCATTTATCCCAACACCATTTGTTTGAAAAGACTATTCTTTGCCCATTGAATTATCTTAGCACTGTTGTTGGAAATCAACTGTCCCTACATTTATGAGTTTATTTCTGGATTATCAATTCTATTCCATTGATCTATATGTCTATCCTTATGCTAGTGCTACACAGTTTTGATTATTGTAGCTTTGAGATAAGTTTGAGATCAGAAAGTGTGAGTCATTTAATTTTACTCTTTTTTTCAAATGTTTTGGTTATTTGGGTCTCCTGAACTATCATATGAATTTTA
>NW_011888920.1:702726-723785 GCF_000151845.1 Pteropus vampyrus
CTCTTTTTTTCAAATGTTTTGGTTATTTGGGTCTCCTGAACTATCATATGAATTTTAGGATCAGCTTGCAAAGAAGTCAGCTGTTATTTTGATAAGTATTACTTTGAATCTATAGATTAATTTGGGAATTTTCCATCTTAACAATATTAAGTCTTCCAATCCATAAACTTGAGGTATCTTTCCAGTTATTTAAGACTTTAGTACACTGCTTTAATGGTTTATAGTCTTTAGCATACTACTCTTGGACTTCTTTTGTTATATTAATTTTTATGTATTTTATTCTTTTTGATGCTATTATAAATGGATTTTTAAAAATTTTATTTTTGGGTTGTTCATTGCTAATTATAAAAGTACAATGGATATTTTTGTATTGTTCTTGTTACCTGCAGCTTTGTTGAACTTGATTATCAGTTCTAATAGCTTTATGGATTTCTTAGGATTTTCTACAATCAAGTTGATGTCAGAAAAGTTTTACATCTTCCTTTCTAATCTGGGTGCCTTTTTATTGTGATAAAAAACACATAGTATGTGATCTACCCTCAACAAAATATTAAGTGTATAGTATGGTGTTGTGAACTATAAGTACAATGTTGTACATCAGGTCTCTTTCTCTTTTTATGTTGCATGACTGAAGCTTTTTACCCACTAAAGAGCAACTCTCTTTTTCTCCCTCCCCCTAGCCTCTGGCAACCATGATTCTACGATTTGCTTTTATGGTTTAACTATTTTATATACCTTAAACAAGTGATATCATACAGTTTGCCCTTCTGTGAGTAGCCTCTTTTACTTAGCGTAATGTCCTTAAGGTTCATCCATGTTTTTATCTATGGCAAAATTTTCATTTTTGAAGTTGAATAATATTCCATTGTACATATATATGTCTACCACATTTTCTTTATCCATTCACTCGATGATGAATGTTTAAGTTGATTTCACCTCTTGGCTATTGCAAAAAATGCTGCAATGAACATGAGAGTGCTAATATCTCTACAATTCTGATTTCCATTATTTGGAATAAATACACAGAAATAAATTGCTGAATTATATGGTAATTCTATTTTTTGAAGAACTGTCATATTGTTCACCATAGCAATTGAACCATAACATTCCCATTAACAATATATTTAGTTTCTAATTTATTACCAACACTCATTTTCTCTTCTTTTTTATGTTAAGAGGATGGGTTGAGATAACAAGTGTGAGATGATATTTAATTACCCTGATGGTTAGTGATATTGAGCACCTTTTCATGTACCTGTTTGCCATTTATATGTTGTCTTTGAAGAAATGTCTATTCAAATCTTTTGTCCATTATTTAACTGAGATTTATTTTTCTGCTATTGAGTTGTAATAATTCCTTATATCTTTTTTATTACCTCCTTATCAGATATATAGTTTGAAAACATTTTTCTGCAGTCCACAGTTTGCTTTTTCATCCTATTGATTATTTTCCTTGTTGTGCAGAAGCTTTTTAGTTTGATATAATTCTACTTATTTTTTATTGTCGTTGCCTGTGGTTTTGGTGTCATATGTAAGAAATCATTACCAAGAAAACTCTTTGATATTAGTGTTGCTTTTGTCTGATATTAATGCAGTTCTCTTTGATTATTGTTTGCATTATTTTGTACCTCTCCCATTCATTTACTTTCAAACATTTTGCCTTTGAATCTAAAGTGTGCCTTTGTAGACAGCATATAGTTTGATTATGCTTCTTATTCCATTTTGCCAATCTCTGTCTTTTAGTTGGAGAGTTTAAAACATTTACATTTATTTTAATTCCTGATAAGGTAGCGTTAAGTGTGCCATTTTACTATTTCTTTTGTTTTTCAATCATCTAGTCCTCCACTACTATCTTTTTAAAATAGGAAATAGATGTTTTTTGTGTACTATTCTACTACTGTTATCATTTATTTTACTATATTTTTGAGTTATTTTTTCAGTGGTTGCCCTGGGTATTATCATTGACATCTTTACTTATATTAATCTAGTTTGGATTAATACCAACTTAATTTTAAGAGTATACAAAAATTTTGCTTTTATATAGCTCTGTTTCCTTTTTCCTCCCTTGTATTGTTCTTATTGTCATACAAATTGCGTCTTTATGTATCATGTGCCTATCAACACAGATTTATAATTGGTGCTTTATGCAACCGTTTTTTAAAGATAGGCAAAAAAATTACAAACAAAATATATATTGATACTACCTTTTACATTTGCCTATATAGTTATCTTTGTGTTATTTCTTCATGTGGAATATAATTACTGTCTAGCACCCTTTCTTTTCAGCCTGAAAATTTCACATCAGTATCTCTTGTTGGGCAGGTCTACTAGAGATGGGTTCTCTCAGTTTTTGTTTATATAGAGCAGTCTGAATTTCTCCTTCATTTTTGAAGGACAGTTTTGCTAAATATAGAATCTTTCATTGAGATGATGATGAAAATGATGATGATGATTATGATTACATTCTTTGACTATCTCCTTCCACTACCTTCTGGCCTTCATGGTTTCTTATTTTTAAAAAATGAGCCTTTAATTTTATTCAGATTTCCTTTTATGTAATAAGTTGCCCCTCTTCTGATACTTTCAAAGTTCCTCTTTGCCTTTTAATGGTTTGATTACAATATTGTAATCAAATCTAGGTGTCGACCTTTTTGAATTTACCATACTTGGAATTTGTTGAGCTTCTTGAATGTGTAGATTAATGTTTTTCATCAAATTTAGGAAATTTGGGACATTTTTGGCCTTCTTTCTTCAAGTCTTTTCTCCCTTTTTTCTCTGTCTTCCTATGAGACTCCTATTACATATATGATGTTACCCTCGCTGGTGTCACACAAGTCTTAGCCTCTGTTCATTTTTCTACATTTTCTTTCTATTCCTCAGACTAGATTATCACAATTGACCTGTCATTAAGGTCACTAATTCTTTCTTCTGCCAACTCAAATAGTTTTCGGACCTCTCTAGTGGATTTTTCATTTCAGTTAGTGTTCTTTCCTATTCCTGAATTTCTATTTGATTCCTTTAAAAATTTCTAGCTGTTTATTGATATTACCTATTTAGTAAAACCTTGTACTCATACATTTTTTTGTTCTTTAGAAATGGTTTCTTTTAGCTCTTCGAACATCTTTAAAGTGGCTAATTTAAAATCTGTATCTAGATTTAAAGTCTTTTTCTAGTCCAATGTCTGTACTACTTCAGGGAAAGTGTTAATGATTGCTTTTTTACACCCTTGTGTATAAGCCAAACTTTCTTATTTTTTCCCCATGTCTTAATAATGTTTAGTTGAAACTGCCCATGTTAAATAATATATTATGAGAACTCTGGAAATCAGGTTTCCCCTCCTCCTCAAGTTTTTGTTATTGTTGCTACTTGTAATCACTGTTTGTTTCATGACTTTTTTAATTTAATTTTTAAAGTTGGCATTATTTGTTCTGTGTGGCTACCAAAATTTGTATTTGGTTAGCTTGTGGAAAGAGATTCTTTTAAACACCTATGGTCAGTAAATTTCCCAGTTTTTGCTGGGAGGCCCTGTGCACAGTTTGGGGCACTCTTCAATACTCAGCCAGATATTTGACAATTCTACCTTAGCTTTTACCTGCTCCTTGTGTCGTCACAAGTTATGAGCTTAGGGCTTTCTCCAGTCTTTCCTGAGTATGTACACAGCTCTTCACATGTATATGGCCTTAAAGATTCCCAGGAATATGTCACAGCTGCCCCTCTAAACTTTGTGTAAGCCTTTCGGATAGCCTGTTGTTTGTCCACCAATTGTTATCCACCATTTCAGATGGGTTTGAAGTAAATCAACTATCTTCAGTTATTTTTGTCAAATACACAAGAGAATAGGTTCGGTGAGCTCTCTAAGTCAAACAAAAACAGCCTTACTTGGGGTGGGAGTGGGGGGTTTCCAAGATCCACCAGACAGGTCTCATAATGAAAATTCTCAGAAACGAGACTTTCAAGGTGCTCTAACTTCATTCTGCTTCATCCAGTGACTGCCATGCTACTGTTTTTCACCATGGTGTGGGCTATTGATATTCAAAGCTACTGTGGAGCTAGAGAGGGCAAGATGCAATATGATAAATTAAACTTCACAAAGCTTGCTATTTTTACTAATATTTTGCTGTATTTCTTCAATACACTCTCTGGATTGTGGAAAGTCTTTTACTAATTTCCAGAGTTCTAAAAAAGTAGATCTTACAGTTTTTGCCAGTTTTCTCATTGTTTTAATGGAAGAGAATTTTTGAAGGTCCTTACTCTGCCATTTTTCTGATATCACTCCCATTAACTTTTTAACTTCTTCAAAAATATTATTCTGAGTTACAAACAACCATTTTACAAATGAACTTTAAATGCTTTATTTTGTTTATCTGGGGTATGTGTGTAAAAGTGTTCCTCTTTCATTGCTCAAAATAATATGGCACTGGGCTAGTTATAATCACAGAAATGTCCTCTTATACAATGTAATTAGGTTCTGCCACCTACAAACCTTCTTACTACCTTGCCATGTAGAGTCGTTATGAGGATAAAATATATATGATATTGTCTGGTACAGTATCTGGCATAGAGGAAATGCACAGTTAATGTTAGTTAAATCTAGATGTCCAGACCTGATGTTCAAATAAGGCCATCGTAGGTAGAGCGAGGACAGGAAAGTCTGTTCTCGAGGAAAGACTATAATCACCTTTATTGGGACATGTAAGTTCTCAAATGACCAGAATCTCATTGTCTCACTCATTGCTAAATCACAGTGCTTAATGCAGACACTGATACACAGTAAGTGCCCTATAAAATATTCAAATATCCTTTTTGTTTCTTAAACCTCTAGAAAACAAGATATCACAATCTCCATCAGTAATCATTTAGGCATCTAACAACCATGTTGGGAACTACTTCCCAACAGCTTCTCTAACTCCCTCTTGTTGCAGCTAGAAACCATTTCATCTCACTCGATTCTCAGTGCAGCATTTCAGTTCCCATTGTTCTTGAAAGGTGTGCTGCTTTTGGCTTAGCTGTTGTTAATTTTGAGTTTCTTTAATAATTAATATCAGATCTCACTCTAACCAAGTTGACAGACAGGCTCTCCTGTCTTTCCTCTTGCTTTTTAATTGGCATCTTGTGAGCTGTAAACTGCACAGTGCAAGTGAGTTAAATACCAGGCTTTGGCTGACATTTCCTTGTTGATACAATTCGGCAAACTCAGCCTCAGGAATGTTCCAGGAAGAACTACAGAAACACTACTTATTGAAGAGACAGAAATGTTCCCATAATTTTTTTGCCCTAATGTCTTTTCAGGTACACATTCAAAGGGCTAAAGTATAGATGAGGGTAGGAGACAGTGACTCCCAAGTGAAAAGATAGAGGTTTATTATTGACATTTTAAATGGTCAAGATCGTACATTTACAAGACAGGTCTGGCATAGCCCCTTCAGAGCTACAGCAAACAATGGTAAAAATCTACCAGTTTCAGCCAAATATTTATTTAATATTAATCTAAGTTCCTAGGCCAACCCTGCTACCTCCTAGAAGCAGAGTTAGATGAAGACCAAATGCACTGTGGGAAATTGTGACAATCATGTGAACAATGAAGTGCCATAGACATAGCCAAGAAGAACGCAGAATATTAGAAGCAGAGAAAAAAAAGGTTCAGAAGTAGAAATTTCTCATGTGTGCATGGGAATGTGTATATATATTACACCTAAATTTTATCAGCTGTATGCTGAAAGAACTGGGTGGCTGCTGAGAAGAAAATGGCAAAAGTTTAAAGTTGAGTAGATAAAGGATTTTTACAAAATCAGTTTAAATGTAATCTCATCTTCAATTTATGTATGTATGTATGTATGTATGTATATATGTATAGTTGGTATACAGTCTTATATTGGTTATGTTAGTTTCAGTTCTCACCTTCAATTTTTAAAAATATTTTAGGTGAGTATCCTAGTAAACATGACTTCTCAAAGTAGAAAGATAATGATTTTCATGTGGTCTGAGTTAAGGTAAATATCCACTAGCTACTTAGGCTACTGATTCACATTGTGCAGGGCCTGTCACATAAATATCTTTGAAATAAATGCTTTTGAGTGGCTAAACATATTGCACAACATATAAATTATTTCTGTGAGGCTTATCTATACAAAGGCTGAAAGGAATATGCTCCCACTGATTCCCCCAGAAAAAAGAGATTAAGTGAAAGTTTTACCTTAAAAATAAAAGAAAATCAATTGTCATATAGATGAAATATTAGAAGCAGAAAAACCTATAGTCCTTGTGAATTAGGAAAAACCTACTTTCCTATTCATACACTCACAGTTTATATTTTTTTCTTAGAAGCTGTCCTTGACATCTGCATCAGTAAATTTTGCTGTGAGACTACATGACTCTAAAATCTCAGCGGCTTTCAATTCTAAACATTCTTTTTCTCTCATGTTACATATTGGTGGCTGTGGATCCACAGGTCTTATTGGGGATCA
This sequence comes from Pteropus vampyrus, assembly GCF_000151845.1. NCBI lineage: Eukaryota > Metazoa > Chordata > Mammalia > Chiroptera > Pteropodidae > Pteropus > Pteropus vampyrus. The sequence goes on from NW_011888920.1 coordinate 709,191, forward strand.
AGGTAGAAGGAGCAGTCTCTATTGTGACAGAGGAAAACAGCTAGAGAGCTGGCAAGAACTGGTGCCTCTTGAAGCTTCTGCTCAGAAATGGCATATCACAATCACTTCCATTTGTTTGGTCAAAGTATGTCATGTGGCTAAGCCCAAAGTCAATGAAGAGGCAACATATACAGCTCCCGTGGTAGGCACAGTGAGTCCTAAGGCCAGAGCCAGGGGTTAGGATCACCAAATAAAACACCAGACTTTCAGTTAAATTTGAGTTTCAGTTAAAAAAAATAAGTTTTTGGTAAGTATGTCCCAAATATTGCATAGAGCATACTTACACTATAATATCATTTGTTATACATCTGAAATATAGGCAGTTGGTGTTTTTATTTGCTAAGTCTGATGACTTTAGCAAGGAAGAATAATTCTCCTACAGAGAAGGGGGTTGTGACTCTTTGGGAACAATAATATCATCTACCATTGCACTTCTGTATTGTGATACTTTTAATTAATTAATTGATCATTAATTATTAATCATAGCTCAGGGAGTCTGCTTGCTGATCTCTGCTCCATGAACTTTCTTTTGTACTAATCTAATCTAATCTAATCTAATCTAATCTAATGCCACCTGGTTTCATATTAATGATACAATTACAATGACCTTCAGGCCTCTATCCAAGAATTTAGCTCCCCTAGAAGTGTTTATACTAATTCTTACCCTGGTCCACAAATAAATCAGTCACTTGTGGATGCCAGGCAGCACACACCATATTCTGTGCCAAGACAGCTGGGTCTCGGTTCCCCCAAAGCTGTGGTACTTCTGAGGACCAGGCTGATGTTGGGCTCCAGAGGACAACGAAACTGTTCTCTCCTGGTTCTGTTATTGCAGCTGGCCCAGGACCATCTCTAAATATGCCCCAGGTTTCATGGCACCTTTCATGAGAACTTATTTGCCAGTTTCTGCCCTTTACCCTTCTACCTTTCATGTTTCAAACTCAGTCCCAGGGGCCTTGGGCTTACCCATCCGCAGAGGAGCTTTTGAACATTTTATATAGGCTGTCGTGCACACCTACAGTTTTCTTGCTCTGCCTATGTTTCCTGGACCCTAAAATGATAACACACTCCCTGCTTCCTCTTCTTTGTACACCTGTTGCTTGTGTTTGTTTTTCCATGCTTTCTTTGGCTTTCAGAAGCTTCTTTTCCTGGCATGTTTTATTCCACCCCTGACTTCGTAGGGGGCTTCGTGGTTGATTTCCCAATATTGATTCTATTTGTTCCTCAGTGAGGAGCAGTAATGTGATGGGGAAATTGACCTAAGAGTGATCCAGTCTATGCAGACTGTGGTGGGTTTATATCATCCCGTTCTGGGCAATGTGATACCCAAGAGTTTTGCTAGAAGCTACTGGGAAAGGTCTTTCTTGCTCTTAAGAGAGAATGATGGAAAGTTATTTCTCTTCACTTTGAACAGGGAAGCACATAGTATTAAATTCTGCAGCCAAGAATGGAGTCAGAGATAGGAAGAAGTTAACATTGTGGATAGTGGAGCAGAGGGACATCACTTAGCCTGTAGCTCAGTCAACTTTGAAGCCCACCCTACCTCCAGATTGCCTCGTCATCTAACAAGTGTGCTTGCTATTCAAGCCAATTTTGATTTTTCATTCCTTACACCTGAAGTCATCCTGACTAATACATTTCTAATCCTGTCTCATCTGCTACCAACTCTTATATATATGTCAGGATTGAATTTAAGTGTAATTTTCTTGGGATTGCCTGTGTCTGGGTTAGGGCCCTGTACTTCTGCCTTCATAGTCCTTAAGATACTGTTTTATTGCTTGTAACAGTCTGTGTCAGCTGTTAGAATATAATTACAAAAGGGCAGAAACTATTTCTGTCTTGTCCACTAGTATATCACTGTCACAATTCCAGCCACAGAATAGGTGCTTATTAAAAGCTTGCTGATAGAAAGGGCTCCAAGGGCTTGTTCTCTAATGTGCCAGTATCATATTTAGCCACTCAGGCTCAGCTTACCTTCACTGTCAGGTTCCTGCCTCCAGTTGGGTATGGCAATGTTGTTTGCTCTCTTTATTGAATCCATTTTGGTTTCTAGCTCCCATTGTAAGAAATTCCTCTCATCTTCAACTCCATGCACCCAGCTAGTCCTGCTAGGCTCCAAGGTTATTGACTTTCCTCACCTTCTAATTGTCCCTGTGACAGGTCAGTCTACTACCCTTTTTCTGTTTCAGCCTTCAACTGTGGCCTTTCCTCAGTTCCCATAAAAGGGCCAAGATGATTGTCAAGTTTCCTACTTCTGAGGTAATTGCAAAATGTGAAATAAATAACAAAATTTAAATGGGTGATTTATCTCTTCCTTTAAATCTAATGAAGGAGCAGTAAACTAATGGAGTCAACAAGGTACAGATCCCAGGGGCCTGGGAATTCTAGGAACATTTCATCAGGAATAGTAGCATTCTACTCATGTAGCCCAGATGGAAAGTTGAAGTCATATTGGAAAACAAAAATACAAAAAACAAAACCAGCAAGTTAGCTTGAATCTTTCTCACACGTGGAAATTAACAGGCGGCTGCACTGTGACAGACTGTCAGACAATCTTTGGTAATATGAGTAGTGTGAAAAACTGGTCTCCATTTTTCCTGAGCTCACTCTATGTTCACTGTAATGGAGTTATTAAAACGGTGTTGTGAGAATAAATATCAACTGGGTTCCACTTCTGTATTTATCTTAGAGAAAAATCATGAAAATATTTTTAATTCCTGTCAAGCATGGAGGCATAAGTAATAAGCAATATACAAGGCTTTATTTTCATGAGGAAAAACAAAGTTTTTTTTTTAATCATACATTCATTTAGGTCGATAATAATTCTTACCTCTGTCCAGTGCTTTCTATGTATCAGAGCTTAAATGAAAATTTACAGATTATAATGTAACTTTTCATTAGTGACTAAACAAAGATAGAGAGAATTTTACAATGAAGCCCCATAAATCCATCACTCAGCTTCAGCAATTAGCAATATACGGTCAGTCTTGCTTCATTGATATTACTCTCCTATTCCTCCCCTTCTCTTTTTTAATGATGTCAGTGAGAGAGGCACTATTGCCAACACAATTTAGAATAGGAAAATGAGGTTCTGAGAGACTGAAGGGTATCCTATTACAACAGGGAAAGCCCTGGCAAAGCCAGAACTTGAGCAAAGGTCTGAATTACATCAGAGTCACAGACTACACTGCTTCTCAGCAAAAGGTACTAGAAATGCATGTCAACCATGTGCCAATTTACCAATGTCTTGAATGAATCAATAAATCAATTAACTCGTATTTGTTGAGCTCTGATTTTATACCTACGCTGTGCTAGTTACAATAAGGGGGAAGTTTAAAAAGCAGATTCACTAGAAAGTGGGTCCCACAATGGCAGTAATTTTTAAACAGTTTTACTGAGATATGATTTAAATACCATAAAATTCGCCATTTTGACTGTATGATTTAATGAGTTTTAGTGTATTTACAGAGTTGTACTACCATCGATGTCAGTCATATTAGATTGTTTAAATCTGCTTTATTCCCAGGGCCTGGAAATAGTGCTTGGAATATTATGTGTTCAATGAATATTTGTGAATAAATGAATAAAAAGATTTAGGAACTTACTGTATAGTTGGTTAGACAAGATATATACACATGAACAGTTAGAAAATAAGATTGTTTATAGTGACATAACAAATTTATTCACTTATTTATTCATTCATTCATTCAGAAGGTACTTACTGAATATGTACCCTGTTCCAGGTGAAATTGCTGTTGAAAATTTCATTCTCATCCTGAAAATAAACTAACAAATTCAAAGATAGTGATTTGTGCACTTGTTATTATTGAATACACTCAATCTTTTAATATCTATGTAAGTAATGTCAGTATTGACCTTACAAAAATTTCTTCCTTTTGGCAAGAACCAATGAATGGAGAATACACATTTATAGCACATGGCCTGGCGTCCCTCCTCTACAGTAAGAGACACTAATGAAACACTATCTGCATCAAGAAGGCTTTTCTAGATGTTGGATTGATGTGGGAAAATGTTTCTAAAAACAGAAGTCATCATTTGAATTTTAGGGTCATGAGATATGAATTCTCAGGCATACCCAGAGCCTGAGTTTTCAAAATATAATTTTAACTTTGAAATAAAATATAAGAATTTTTAGTAAATAAACTTTGGAAGCATTTGAAGTTTTTAGAGTGAAGAGGAAGTATTTTTTAAACTGTATGATAATTTTAAAGACTATAAGCATATGCTAAAGTCAATTCTTTCCAAAAAAATATGAGTTAGTAAATAATGAGATCAGACTTTAAAACTTTATTGATCTGATCATTAAAAATCTGGAGGTATTCTAACTTTGTATTGTATCCCTTTATTGTGAAGTGAATAGGTGTGATACAAAACAGCTTTATTCAAAAGAAGCAGGAATAGAAAAAAAAAGAAACTGAACTTCTGATTTTATAAAGTTCAAAGCTCATTTAGATTAGACTTTGGGTAATGGTTTGTTTCTATATCCGCTGGAGAAGAACTAAGGTAAGCCTGCACTGTGTGCCTAATACCTAGACCTTTCAGAAAAATCTAACCATCAAATGCACTTTACTGTGGGCTTCTAAATGATAATTTATTACAGAAACTATTACAACCAACATTTTTAGATATTTCTGTTTCCAAAGAAGTAGCAAATGTCTCTACATTTTCTGTTTCCATAGGAGTCTATGAGTTTTAAATTGTCCAGAACCGTCTAAACCTTGAATTTCAGCAATAGAGCCCTATCTATGGCATAGAGCAGAGAAGTATGCTTACACTCAGTTGAAGAACTTTCACTCTATTTGTACAATTATGCATAGCAGCACATGCTCTGAAGGGCCACACCGATGGCAACACAAGGAAGCTGTGCTGTGGGCAATTGATTGTAAGCAATACCATCAGCCAGGAAAGGTCAGGTCCTTAGGGAAGTTTGAAATGATGCATTTTGAAATTGCTAGACTATGCATATCCTCTCATCCCAAGTGATTCCCTTCTAGTCCCGTGCACTTATTGATTTGGTATATCTTTGGGATATAGCCATATTTTTATTCTCAGTTTCTAAAGACTTGCCATGTAATTAAGGGATAATATAGAACATAATGAGACAAAGCACCAACTGAAGTCAGGCAGATCTGGATTTGAAATCTAGCTCCACAATTTACCAGCTTGGTAAATTGGAAGTTTTCAACCTGTGTTAAATAGAGATGATAACAGTATCTATACTCCAGGGTTCTTGAAAGCCATAAATAAGATAATAATTATGGTGCTAAGTGCATGGTCTGGCATAAGTAAGCACATAACAAATAAAGTCTGTTATTATATTATTAGTGAATTAGTGTCCTTCTTACAAAAATGAAGGATAAAATGGGATCCTCGATGTTCCAGTCAGCATCCAGGTGATGACAATTCCATTCAATTCATTCTTTTTTAACACAGAGTATAGTGCTTGAGAAGTGGATATGACAGTTTCTGAATTGAAAAAAAACACAAAATTTTATAAGAACAACATACCTGTATTTAGCAATATTACTAATCAGAATATAATTAAGTGGTCTAAAGCCTTGCCAGTCTGTGGACCAGTATCACCATCATCACCTGGAACTTTGTAAAAGATGAAGACTCTCATCTCCTACTCCAAGCCTTCTGAATGAGAGTCTGCATTTTAACAAGATTCCCATTTGAATGATAGATACATAGAAGTTTGAAAAGCAATGGTCTGAATACGTTATAAAGTTCTATGGTGGCTATTAGTTCTGGCAGGGGGATTGAGTCATGCCGATGAGGTTTAATTTTTGTTGGGTCTTAAAGGATGACAGATTTCAAAGAAGGACAAAAGGTACATTCTAGGATGATGAAATAGTACAGATAAAGGCATGAAGGTGTGAAATTTTATTTCTCCTTAAACATAATGTTTAGAGAGCAGCCATTATTAGCTTCATAAAATGGTCGTAGAGAATATGGAATAAAGTGGTAGGGAATGAGACTAAAAAGTTGTTGATTAACAAATGGTGACATGTCTTCAATGTCTTGCTATAGAGTATTGATATTCAACATAAAATGAGAACTCAGATATTTTGAGTCAGAGGAATGCCTTTAGATAGTGCTTGAGGAAGATTGGTGGGAGTCTAAAGTACAAGCAGAAGAGAAGCTGCCTAGGCAACTCTTATAAGAGCCCAATGAAAGAATGAGCCTACAATATAGGGACTTAATAAACAAGCGGGATCAAAAAACATTCTGTGTAGAAAACCTAGGAGTGTGTGAGTGGTACAGCAATGGAATCAAGGATAACATGTTTATAGCTGAGATGACGGGGTGGAAGACCAAAAGATCAACTGAGACTGGCTCAGCAGAGAAGGAGCAGGATTAGAAATATTTAGTTGTGAACATATTTGGTTTGAGGCAACCAAGGGACATCCATGTGGAGATGCATAAAAAGGCAGTTTGGGCTGAGAGGGAAGGGCAAGGCATTTCTATGTAGATGTAAGCTGAAATCATGGCAATGTATGAAATCAACCAAATAATGAGTACTGTGTAAGGCAGAAGAGAAACTAAGCATAAAATATTGGACATAATTTAGAACATGAGTGAAAAAAGAAATGCCACTATTCATTAACTGTAAAACACTCCTTATGGACACTTGGAACACACCTGCCCTGACTCTGAAATATTCCTTTTCCTTTTAAAAAATGCATTTGATATTAATGATAAGATGCTTCAAAATCTTCAGGATTTTTCTAGGCTCTGAACTTTGCTAGGAATGGCCTAAGCTCCACCCAGCTCTTCCTGGAAGGGGACAAAGGAAGCAACACAGTCAAAATAGCCACAGTAGTCTTTAATGGAAACCACTTTTTGCAACAATAGTAAACTACCCAGAGTCTTAGTACTTAATTAGCTATTTCTTTTGCTTTTTGTGTAGACTCTCATACTCCACTTTTGTCTCCTGAAAGCTTAAGCATGTAAATAATTTGTGTTAAATATGGTGACTTCCTGTTCATATGATGATTTCTCATCAATTTTTATGTACTTTATTTCTTAAAATAAATGTAAGAGAAGCATTGTTTTTACCCCCATTATGTAGGTACAGCAGCTGAGGCTCAGTGATTTTTTCCCCAAGGTCTCATAGTTAGTTAGAACATGGTCCAACTCAGGCGTTTAAATTCTAAATTCCATGCTGTTTTTCCACTTTGTGCTCTTGTCCTTAACTTGTTGCATCCATATATGCAAGCTCAGTGTCTTAGCTCATTTGAACTGCTGTAACGGAATTCCATAAACTGGGTGGCCAATGAACAGAGATTTGTTTCTCACAGTTCTGGAGGTGAGACACACAAGATCAAAGAACTGTCAGATTCAGAGTCTGGCAAAATCATGTTTCCTGGTTCATTCACAGACAGCCATCTGCTTGCTGTAACCTCACAAAAGTGGAAGGGGTGAAGGATCTCTATGGGGAGGGGTCTCAAAAAAGAGCACTGATCTCACTCATCAGTTAGTTATCTCCCAAAGGCTCCACCTCCTAACACCATCACTTGGTAACCAGATTTCAAAATATGAAATTTAAAGGCAAACATTTAGACCATAGCACTCAAAAGATTTCCATCATATCAAATTCAATGGTTTGGTCATCTTATCTGCTAGAAACTAAAAAATAAATATATTAATTTCCCCCCTGACTAAGGAAGAAGACTGTACATCTTCATTTAGATGCTACCACTGCTATTAAGACTACTCTTTCTCTTTGAAACTACATTAAGGGCATCCTCTATTGATTACCTTATGTGATCACCATATGCCAAATTGCTAATTGGAAGCAGCAGTGCATATAAAGTTATTTTTATCCCCAAACTATATTATACTAATAAATAAATAAAATCTTTGCTTAGTCAGGATGTCAGGTCAAGGCTTGCCTCTCATTAGAAACGGCGTTTGTCAACTAAGGAAGCTGTCTGCAGCCTTGGGCTTGTTTGAAGATCTAGGTCATGTTCAAATACCCTGGATGACAATGAGAATTGACGTGCCAATGGTAGAGTGGCCAAAAAATCTCTTAAGAAAAAAATTAATGTCTTGAGGGGTTATTCTGAGGCATACTATGAGACATGACTTAACCTTTACACATTTTTTTTTACTCAAAACAATTACTTTTTCCACATTTAACTTTTTGATGATTGTACTGAAAGAAATGACTGTGTACAAAGCTATATCTGCCTATATATTTTAAAAATGTAACACACATTTACATGTGGAAAGAATTTTATAGCAAGGTATGTAGTTTTATGTAGAATTACAATGTACTTTTTATACAGTGTTCCATAAGAAGTGATCTAGTGGTAGAGGTGAAACAGAACTATACAAATACATTTTAAATACTCATTATGGTTCAAGAACTAGTTTTAATATTTTATAAAACAATAACATTCTTTCTTCAAGTAAGAGTTCAGAATATCATCAAAGTATATTATTACATATGATTTTTGCAGCAACTCTGTAAGGAAAGTATTATTAGCCTTTCTCTGAAGTTAGGTTCAGAAATGAGTAACTCACTTAAGATCATAAAGCTCCAAAGTAAATGATAAAACCAGCTTAAGAACCACAGGCTCATAAATCCTCCCTCATAACCACTATTCCTGCTGCTTTGCTCAAGATTACACTGAACTAGCAGGAATCAGAACTGGCACTTGGGTTGGCTAACTCCCTTCCTAGAGCTTTTTTCTTTGTTTTATTCTGTTTTCATATAAGTAAAATAAAACTGGAGGTTAGTGTTAGCTTAGATTCCAGACACCTAAGCAAATATTTCCAAGCTTCCTTTCGCAAGTCACAGGCTGGAACTCCTGAAAATTCTGTCCTTAGGTCCTTTGGCAGCATGGAGTACTTCTCTTCCCCGAACTCAAAACATTACTAGACTTCCAGGATAAATATCATGACAAGGTCAAGCTCAAGTGACCCCAACAGACTCATGACAAAGGTGCTGAGGACAGCTGGGCATAGTTCAGTGAGTGGAAGCAAATAGGGAAAACCAGGACTGGGAGTAAAACAAACACCCTCTGGAGAAGAGACATCTGGCAAGAGGACCAGTGAAGCTAGTTAAATCCTCTCACTGTGCGGGTCTCGTTTAAATTGCAATGGCTAAACAGATATACAGAAAACAATGCTTGACTTGAATGGCCAACAATTAAGTCCACCCCCATAAATGGGTCAGATCAAGTCTGGCCATCAAGTGGTCACTCAAAGGAAGGAAGTGATGTGGCTGGAGAATCACAGGAAGTGGCCGGCCTCATGGCCTAGATACTAGCTTTGTGGTTACGGCCTTAGTTCTTAAACCTAATGTGTTTATATGAGTGATAAATTTTATATATACATCAAGTATTTATTTCAAATAAATGTATATTTATTACATTTTTCTGTTTATTCCTGTTTCTTCATTTTTGTAGAAATATATATTTCAAATATACACACATGCACACTCATCATATAGTCATGGAGTGGAAAAATTTAGAAACTAGCCCATTTCTCTCATTGTATTCACAAACAAACTAGATTCCAAAAAGGACAGTTAATTTGCCAAGGTCACACAGTTAGATTTAGATATTGCTAGAAGTATGGAGTTGAATTCCTTATATGTTCCTGAGCTCAGGCTATGGAATCAGGCAAAGCCTAGGACAGAATGCCAGCTCTATCAGTTATCTAATCTGGGCTACAGTTTTCTCATTTTTAAGATTAGAATAATAATCTGCACCTTAAGTGGAGTGTTATAAAGGTTAGGCGAGGTCGTTCACGGCAGGCATGCATCCCCATGCCTGGGACGTAGAGGCTGCTCAGTAAAGAGTCTTCTCTCACCTTTATTGTTCACAGCTATGCAATATGTATTTTCCTCTAAATTTAGTGATGACTTATTTTATTTAACATTTATGCCCACCTTATTTTAAGAATGATTTGCAGTAATTGCTTGATTGGATAGACATGGATTTTGAGTAACCCAGAGATGACAGTTATAGCCAGATGAACTCATGATTTGGGTGTGTCTACTTCACTTTTGGTCTTCCACCCTCCATGGGCTGTATTCTGTGGAAGGGTCTTGTATCATCTATGAATAAGCACTGCTTTTCTGAGTTCAGTTATACAAAGATCAGCATGGTAATGTGAAAAAAAAAAAAACCCTCAAAGAATGCAATTCTTATTTTTTAAAACCTGTTTTTAGAATTTTATTTTGCTTAACTCAGACCTCCCTATTATTCATCTCTACATTTCAAAGACTACTAATCATAAATAAATTTTTCACCTATTGTACAAGCTCCCAAAATTGCTAAGGGAAAAGGGATGGGTCTTTTTAAATCCAATTTTACCAGTACTCACCTAAGGAATTTTAAATCAGACAAATTTTCATAAAGAGAGGTGTGTATATTGTTTTTTGTTGCTTGTTTCGATCTGTTTTTCTGAAAAGAATGGTCATGAACGTGAGCACACTGATTGATTCTAGGCACAAATAACCGATCTCCCCAGGGTAAAATTAAAAAATGAGTGGATGATATAGAAAAATGAACAGATAAAACCAGACGGCCTTTGGTTTGAATTAATCTTTATACTCCACTTCTTAGCTGAAGACTCCTTCTACATCTTGCTTTTTCTTTTTGTCCCATCTTTCTGTCTTTTAGTTGACAACATACTTTTTTCTTTCTTTCTTTTTTTTTCTAAATTTTAGTCCTGACTATGTCAAGCATTGTGCTATTCACTGCAGTTATAGAAATAGATGTTCCAGCTTTTAAAGTATCAATAGACCAGCAGGGGAGAAAAAATACACACACACAACCATAAACCAGAGCGACGAATGCACTCTTGTCTCACAAAATGAACTCTTGAAATAATTTAGTCCCTCAGAATTTCTGGGAGGTAGAGACAATAATGACCAGTCAATGAGAATGTTCTTGTTCCCTTGGCAATTATGTTTCTCATAGAAATAAATAAATTGACATGTTGATTTCTAAGTAGGTCTCTTGGAGTTTGGTGATTCATTTCCCAAGATCCAGTTGCCACAGGGGGGAATGACAAAATCACAGGACTGAGTCTGCTATGCTGAGAATGGGCTCTGAATCCTCAGTGATTTTAATATGTAGCACCCACCTTAGGATTCAGCCTGGGGTGTTCTCCTCTTGTATCATATCCTGGAAGCTAGTGAAAAATAGGATAAGTAGTGTTGGTGGCTGTCAAGAATGTTTTGAGGTAAGCTTCTGGTTGGGGTAACATTTGGGCAGAAAAGGGAAGAAACCTTTCTTGAGTCTCTACTACATTGTTTCATGTGCTCAGCTTAGAGCAGCTTTTAATTGTCCCAGATCACGCATTTAATAAGGAAAGTATTTGAAATTTGAATCTAGATGTACATTCTGCTTTTTTTAAAGATTATTAGTTGATATATTAAGATCTCTAAAATTCTTTAGACTTTTTAGCATAGCATTTCCATATCTAAGTGTTCCCAGGAAATCAGAAATGTGAACAAAAGATATCAAGAATGTCTATTGGTATATTAATTATTTTTAATTTATAGTGATAAAACTCTAAAGTAATTATATTGAGAATCTTCATGTAGTAATTTCAAGTTTTCAAAGTGTTTTCATTGATGTTATTTTTAATCTCATTAAGTAGTCTGAGTTACCATTATTCTTCTTCACAGATGAGGAAACTGAGGCCCAAAGAAATTAAGAATAGTTTCACTGAGCCCACATAGTGAGATTTCAGATTTGAACTTTAGTGGTCTTTTCTCTCATGTTCCCTCCTGACCATTATGCCATCTTTCTCTTGAGAGCCCGTATGATTGGACAGTTAATTTAGAATCTCCTCAGTTCTCTCCTATGTAGCCTCCTTTTAGCCTGCCTTCTCCTTTTTTTGTTTCTAAAGAAATGTTTGAAGAATGATGCAAACTGTCCTCCCCATGCTTATGGGCATCCATTTATTTTCTCTATTGAAATATTGTTTTCCAATTCATAGGCCTATTTATAGACATATAGTAAATAGCACTGCCCTGGTTGTGGTCATCAAACCCTGATCTATTTATGAATCTCAGAGTGCAGTTTCTGAGACCTTGAACTGGGATCTTTAGAGTGGAAAGCCAACAAGCATAAATTGCAACGTTTTCTAATCTGAAAACTCCAGAGAGCTTAATTGATAGTTCGAGTTGCTTCTCTTTTTAATGCTTCCTTTATTTTATTGTTCTAAAATTAGTCTATTTTAAAAGTATTTAATATGGTCTAGAGCCAAGGCTTAATATCACTAGATAACTTTCAAACTAGTTGAATGATATCTAACAACTGTTCAGTTGTTCATAGGACCTAAGTGATTAGTAGTCTTTAAAAAGGCAAGTAATTACTAGGACTTAGAGCTTACTCCTCTTTCCAATTAGGAGATAAGGAAGCATGGCCCCAGACTTCTTCTCAATGATGGAAAATTAAGCTAACCTACTTGATTAATGTCAATGCTAGATCAAAATTTGAATCTGTGCCATACCATAGTATCTAAGTTTGCCTTGTGAAATATTAATTAAGCAATTATATTCTTCTGGCTTCAAACTCTGCACTAAAGTAGAGAGCAAATAAAGAGATGAGTTTTGCGGGGGAATGCAATGTAGTGTCTTTAATTTTTTCCTTTTCATTTCTTCTGGAGATCAAAATGTATGTGATGAAATGCATTATTGTAGATGGAATCAGTATGCTCAGCCATGTCGTTTTTGTGAAAAGCACAGTAAAAATGTGAAATATGAACTAGCCAGTGCGTTCCTGATAATATGGGCCTTCAAGCAAAAGAATCTGAGTTTTGGAAAGGACTGTGCGTTAGTCAGCTGAGGCTACTATAACAGAATACCATAGACTGGGTGGCTTAAACAATAGAAATTCATTTCTCACAGTTCTGGAGGCTGGAAAGTCCAAGACCAAGGTTTTGGCAGGGTTCGGTTCCTGGTGAGAACTCTATTTCTTGTTTGCAGATGGTTACTTTCTTACTTCAGCCTCACGTGGCCTTAGATCAGTGCATGCACAGGGAGAGGGAGAGAGGGAAGAAGGATGAGAGAGTGAAAGAGAAGAAAAGAGAGAACCTCTTCTTTTTATAAAGCCTTTAATCCCATCAAGAGGGCACCGCCCTCATAATGGAATCTAACCTTAATCACTTCCCAAAGGGCCCATTTCCAAATACCATCACGCTGGGGGATAGAACATGAACACGAGAATTTGGGGAGAGGCACAAACATTGAGTTTATAATAACTTGCATGGATTATCAAGAGCTAACCAGATTCTCAGGAGTTAGTAAATCCTAGGAAATATCAAAAGAAAGAAAGAATGCTTCACTTGAATGGAGATGAGGGCAGCATCTGCTCCTGCTTTTCTGTTAGCTGGGAGGAAATAGATAGCACTTGTTCTGCAAAAAAAGAATTATGCTTGCTGCACCTCTGCTTTCCAGCTCAGAGATTTGCTACCTGGAGCCAGCTGAGCCCTGTGGTCTTTAGCGCCTGTCAAAAGACGGTACCTAGATCCTGACAAAGGGGCAGAAAAGCAAGGGAAAGAAAAACAACCACACAGTGAATTGTCAAGAGTAAATTAAGATCTATTGTCAGTTCTAGAACTAATTCCTAGGTATCCTTTATCCTTAAGTAAATCCTAAATGATTTTCATTTGTATTCTGTGTAGCAACAGTCATTGTTCTATGATTATAGAAATTTGAAACAGCTCCCTAAAGTTTATTAGTTTAACTTAAAAAAAATTTAATCTTTTCTTTTTCTGAAAGCATCTTAATATAATCGTAGTTAGTTAAAACAGTTTGCACATTCTCTTACATGAAAGAAGCAAACAATAGCATTTATATTAGCAAAAGACATTTGAGCTATTTTTTTTAAAACATCTTATTTATGAAGAAAGGCATTGAGTATTGTCTCTAGTTAGATGATTCATGCTTTGATCAGGCTAAGTTCAAGGATATTATGCCTCCTGACAAATAAATCTGATTTTCTCCATCTTCCTCTAAAAGAGCTGAGGATTCAAATGTGCTTTCCTCAGATTTTCAGTGCTAATCAGAGTAAAGGCTGGAAAATAAGTGTTAATATTCATGTTCCAAGTACACCTCAGTAGATACTCTGCTTGTAAGCACAAGTTAAAAACCACAATTTCAAATGAACAAAGTATGTGGATATTGAGTATTTGCAGAGTGAAAGTATTCACTCAGCAGTGTAGGAAATCAGATCAGAGTGAAAGAGTGCAGAGCAAACTGTAATCCTTATGAAAGAAGATGCAATAGACTGAATGTTTGTGTCACCCACAAATTTGTATGTTTAAACCTAATTCCTAATTTAAGAATTTTTGGAGGTGTAGTCTTTTGGAGGTGATTAAGTTATGAGGGTAGAGTCCTCATGAATAAGATTAGTGTTCTCACGGAAGAGATTCGTAAGCTCTCATGCTTCTTCCACTATGTGAGGATACCGGGACAAAACAGCCATCTATGAACCAGGAATTGGGACACCAAATCTGCTGGCACCTTGATCTGGGACTTTCTAGCATATAGAACTGTGAGAA
>NW_011888920.1:723835-729717 GCF_000151845.1 Pteropus vampyrus
GTGAAAGTATTCACTCAGCAGTGTAGGAAATCAGATCAGAGTGAAAGAGTGCAGAGCAAACTGTAATCCTTATGAAAGAAGATGCAATAGACTGAATGTTTGTGTCACCCACAAATTTGTATGTTTAAACCTAATTCCTAATTTAAGACTTTTTGGAGGTGTAGTCTTTTGGAGGTGATTAAGTTATGAGGGTAGAGTCCTCATGAATAAGATTAGTGTTCTCACGGAAGAGAATCGTAAGCTCTCATGCTTCTTCCACTATGTGAGGATACCGGGACAAAACAGCCATCTATGAACCAGGAATTGGGACACCAAATCTGCTGGCACCTTGATCTGGGACTTTCTAGCATATAGAACTGTGAGAACCAAATTTTTGTGGTTTAAAAGCCACCCAGTCTATGGTATTCTGTTATAGCAGGCCGAACAGACTATGAGGGGAAGATTTTATAAGCAATATCATTTCATTATAGCTATGAAGACTCAACTTGCCACAGGGATTCTCTACTTTGGTTGCCTGTCAATGTCACCTGAGTAAAACCTTAACGCCCATGCCGCACCTCATTAATTAAATCTGAATCTCCGGGGGTGGGACCCAAGCATTTAAGGAGATGATTTTCATGCACGAGCAAAGCTGAGAACTACTGCACAATATATTTCCTCACTTCGAGCTGTTTTTGCAGCAATCTGTCCCGTTGGCACTTCCATAAATATAAGCAGTGGTAGATACACAGTTGGCTGAAACTAAACAATGCCTCCAGCAACTACTCTTCTCTTCAGTTTAAACTTATGACACAAAAGGTGACAATGTGTTGGCAATTGTCATGTTAAAGTTTACTTAAATCCTGGGATAAAGCAATTAGTTATTAAACATGAGTTTTAATTTCTAACAAGCTGCTTGAAGTTAGAGATGAAAATAAAACTTAATTTTAATTTCAATTCTATAATATTCCTATCAAATTTTAATATAGGTACCATATAGATATTAGATTGATATTTCAGAAAATTCTTTGGGATAGCACATTTCCCAGGAAATTATTGTAGGATTTACTTATTTAGCAGATATTTCATTGAGCTGTTATTATGTACAAACTCCTGTTCTAGACACTAGGGAGGTCTCAATGAACAAGGCCAAGTTCCCACACTTATGAGATGATAGTCAAGTAAGGAGAGATGGCAAATCATGAGGATGCCTGGGCTGCTGCCTGGGATCTATCCAGTCTCTTGCACAATGATCCTCAAAATTTTACCATGCATGCGGGTCGAAACGTGGCTCTCTAGATTCTCCTTCTAATATTCAGAATCAGAGCTCTAGGGTGAGCATTTTAACAAGCACTCCTGGTAATTCCGTTGCAGGTGGTCCATTTATCACTTTGAGGAACACTGCTCCAGCACACTTGCCAGTTCCACTGACTTACAAGGAATGCTGTGGACAGCAGGAGGATTATTCAGGGTTTATCTAATAGTATACTCAGGTAGAAAGATGTAATCTTGAAAAGATAATGCTTGCCCATTATAGGTGAATGGCAGCTGCCGGAAATTATGTCTTTGCTTTTAGAACAGAAATACAGCTTCTGCGAGTCTTAGAAGAAAGTTAGGCCTACTACAGATTAGTTTATATTTATCTCAAGGGAGATATTCGATTTACCCAGGCCACCTTAAAATGTGGCTATTTTGAGTGCAAAAAAAAGTCCAATAAAATAAATCATGGTATGAGATTTGGATCTAGCTCCAAAGCACACACTACGGGGAGAGGGTGGAGGTGTGAAATGCAGAGCTGAGAGACGAGCCCTGGGTTATACTTAAAACCCTCTTACAATTTTGATGAGACTTTAGTCAGTTCACTTTGTCTTGCTAGGCTTCACTCCATCAAAGCTTAATCAGATAGTTTCTTAGGTTCCATATGACTAAGAAGGCTTTGAAAACGGCCAACCCAAATATGCAGATCATGTCCAGCTAAAAATAAAGTACATATTTACTCAGTAAAAAAGCCCACTAAATAGCAACGTTATAACAGATCCTTGCATGTTTGTTAGCGTTGCCCATACCCACACGTACGGCAGTAGAGAAAGACCTGGGGGGTTGTGGACATTGCCTAAGCACACTATAGTCAGTGATCGATAGAACTCAAAAAATTTGTCAGTCCGTTGAACATTTCACCCACTATCAGGGTGACAAACTGTCCTGGTTTGTGCGAAACTGAAGGGTTTCCTGGGACAGGGGATTTCCAATGCTAAAACTGGTCACCATACTCATCCACCAGGTATTTCCGACATATCTGCTTAGTTCAAGAGAATAATGTAGCATGTTCAAAAAATTATTGAAGAATTCTGGCTAAACAGGGTGATATTGTCTCCATGCACAATAGGAATTCCGAGAAAGTAGAAGGTCAGTGTAGAATGCAATTATTGAGGAGAGTTTTATAAATTAGGTGGGACTAGGTCCAAGTTTTGTGACTTGCAATCCTGCTTCCTGCTTTACAAGAAATTTTGTCATGCTTTTTGTGCTCAGAAACATGAAAGTGACTTAGAATATATATTTCGAACTTAACAGGAAGGGCCAAAGAATAAGATTAGTTTAAAAATTCAGTCAATTTAAAAACTTTTTATTTGTCTATTTATTCAACCAATTAACATTTATTTTTATAATAGATGCTGAAGTTACAAAAATGACAGTGATCACCTTCCCCAGTTATTCCAAAAGCCTGTGAAATAAGAGTCTACCTACCTCTCTTTGGGGACAGTTGTCCTCCTGTGTGGGTCACGGGTTTTCTATTCAAAGGTAGCCAACTCTGAAAAATAGCATGATCAAAGTAAGATTGTATCAGCATTTATGTTACATTTCTTGGAAACTGGCTTTGGGGATCTATCCCTTGAAAGCAGCCTTGTATGCATCTTACTCTGTGACCTCCAGGGTGAGTCATCCTGATCTCTAGAGGCTATTTCTCTTCTTGCTACCTGGATGTGCATACCTGGGAGTGGCATTCTGTACACTGTACTTTGAAGTTTCTGGGGTCTGACAGCATGAGATCAAATCCTGTCTCTGCTACTATTCAGCTCTGTCAATCCGGACAAATTATTTAGCCTTTCTAACTCTGCTTTCTCTTGGGGATGTTAACAAGAATACATATCACAGAGGGTTGAAGAGCATGTATGCAAAGCACTTAGCACCGTGCCTAACCCGCAAGTAGTACTCGATAAATACTATTTTTACATGCCACCTGGACTTATAAATATCTGATTCACTGTGCCCTGTACATGTGAAAAGAATAAAGCCATTATAAGGTACTTCCAGAGGCTTCTGCCAAGGCCAGAAACTCCAGTCTCAGCTAAATCCTCGACTGCTTCCATACCAGTTACTCAGCAGAGGCACAATTCACGGTTACATATTAGACATGCAGTTCTCAAGTCTTCTGTCTGCCTACTTCAATTTCATATAATTACAGAACCAGAACACTCTATATTAGGGCTTCTAGGGTCTATGTTTTTAGAAATGTGCTTTAGATTGAGGCTCCTGGTGTGAATCCCAGGAGCCAAATATGGACATTAGGTGCGTTGTTGATCATGGACCAGCTTGGAGTGTAATGGGCCAGAGTAAACTAACGTGTGGTCCCAGCCTATTATAAGTAAGAATTTAATTAGGTCTCAAAAGGTACTTCCCAAACCCAGAGGGCATTATACCAGGGAAAGTGTTTTGCTTTAAATTTTGAGGCAAGCTATCAAGGCCGTTTTATCAGCATTTCCTTTGTCTTTTATATTTATTTAGAGAGAAAAAAACAAAATAAAATCTCTTCATTGGTTTGTTCCCCTGGCTTCCTGTGTTTGCAGAAACCTGCCAATCAGTTCAAAATCCTCTGTTTATACCTTTCATTTGGTCGGAAAGATAAAAGATATAAAGAAAGCTTCCCTCTGCTCCCTCCCAACCATCTTTCTGTGTCTGAGTTCCAAGTCACAGAGTCTGACAATGGGGAATTTTATCCATTCTAGTCCTTTGCTCTTTGTAGATCGAAAACTGTTTAAGTTGTGACAACATTCCCTAGACCTTCTGCACAAATAATTCACATTTGCAACCAAAAAGATTTCAATTCTGCAAGAGGCACTAAATTTACTACCAGCCCTTCAGGAGCTGAAAGTCATTGCTCAATCCTTTGCAGAGAGACCGATTTAATTAAGATGTTTTATGTTCACTTTTACACATTTAAATGTAGGAATTTAAACATCTATAATATTAAATAATTCTTTCTTTAGAAGCATATTTTTCTTAAAACACAGGCTGGCAGGTTTTCATTTACACAAAACACTCCAGCATCAGGAGACAACTCATTAGCTGCCAGACTTCACTTTGTCTCAGTAAATTAGCAGAATGTAAATGAACCAAGGTCCATGGAAAATCTCCGCTGATTGCTTCTCCTGGTTTTGCCTCCAACCCTTCAGGGCTTAGATATTCGATGACACTTTGGACTTATGCATATTTGCATGAAAATGACAGCACTTATTTTTTATTATCAGAGTGCCTACATATTTCGACAAGTAATAGGCCAGTCTTTTTTTCAGAGACATTTGCTTTGAAACTGTAAAAAATAATTAGACAGGAATGTGAGATCTGAACTTGGGAGCTGTTGGCAGGCCCTGGCAGTAATTGTTGGTGCTACAAGTCTTTCTGGAGGTGTGGCCAAAAATATAAGTGGATTCATTCTGTCCTAATTTGATCCTGATCTTACCCGATAAAACCGGGTTTCTGGGCTGACTCTAAAAGGCACAGGTGGGGGGAAAGGGTGACAGGCTATCATGGAGCTAAGAAAAAAATTAACCCTAGATAAGGAAATTGGGACCTGGTTTTAGACCCGATTCTGTGTGACCTTAGACTTGTCACCATTCCTGACAGCAGTTTCTCCTGGGCTGCGGCACAAAGTTTCCTGTTAAAGTATGCCCTGCACCCATGAGCTGTAGCATCTTTCCTTACAGAACAGAGAAATGCAGATACAAGCTGGTTTCTAACAGAGAACTTTGAAGCCAAGCAAATTTATTTTTTAAAAGTGCATTACTTGCCAGCTTTGGTACTTTATTATTAGTATTGTGACACTCTCATGACTGATGGTATTAAACCAGCATATCATAACCCATTGGTTGAGAACCACTGGGTTAGGCTCCCCTCCCTTGTATTGGCTGCTTCCTTTAGGGGGAGACTTTTCTAAGAGATACTTTGATGGAAAAGTTTGACTGCAAAAGTAAAACTTGAACTCTCTCATCTGCAAAGGGGAATCAATAATGACTACTTCCTTAAGGGTTTGTTGTAAGGAATAATAAAAAGCTAATAAATATAAAGTGCTTTGTATGAACTAAAAGGAGGTATTTAGATGTCAGGGATGGTCTGGGGTGGTTGGAGACGCCATAGAGAGAGCATGAAGGTATTTGCACATGAGATAGGATGGTAAGACCTTTGTGCAGAGACCCGAGCCCACAGTTTCTGACACCCTAGCAGAGAGCTTGATATGTAGTAAGTGATCCGTAAGTATTGGCCGAAGAAATGAATGAGTAAATGCTTGAATGAGTGAATGAATGAACAGTGGTATAGTGCTACACAATAAGATTCTGGATGATGAAATCCAAAACAATTGAGCTGCTCCGAAACACCTTTTTCAGCCCAGAACTATGGTACATGTACCTGGTCTGAGAGGGGACAGTTGCAATGGCTAAAACACTGATGACCACCCAGTAAATAGGAAGCTTAGTATAGAAGAGATTAGGAGCAGGTGCTCTTAGGTCAGGTTGCCTGATTCCAAATCCCAAATCTGTGTTGAGCTATCTGAAATGTTTGTCAATTTGACTAGCACTTTTGTGCCTTGGTTTCTTCATCTGTGATATGGAGAAAAGGATGGTGATGAA
>NW_011888920.1:730877-736535 GCF_000151845.1 Pteropus vampyrus
AGTCAGTCTTCTTACATGGGTGCTGGCTCATGCCAAAAAGAGTGTTCCAAGGGACCTACGCAGAAACTACAAGGCTTCTTCTGGCCTCACTTTAGCATTGCATTTACCTCATTCTATTGGTTATATAAGGCCAGCTCAGATTTATGGGAAAAGGCCACACAGGAGGATGAATAACAGGATGCATGGTTCACTAGGAAGCCTTTATTGGAGACTAGATATTAGATAGTAACAGTCACTTGGCATATGATTCCCAAATTCGGGAGCTTGCTCTATAAAAAACATTTTTTCTTGGATTTTAATTTGTTAATAAGATTGGAGATCATGATCATACCTAAATATCTTTGAAATAAAGAGAAACATTGTAGAAACACTAAAAGTCTCTAAAGTTCTTCCTATCAACTCTTTAAGAACTACGTTACTCCAGTTTAAATGTATATGGAATATCCACTGTGTGCGAAAAATTATACAAGAAAAATAACAATCAAATATAATTTTTCCTCAAGAAAGATAAATTCAAATAGGTTTGAGATACTATATTTCCAGTGTCCTCTAATATCCTCCAACTGTGCCCTGGACCATAGACTTGCCTTTCATCAGATCCATCACATGCTCTGCAGCTCTGGGATGGAAAAGGTATTCAAGGAAGTCCATTACACATAATTCCACCTGTAGAAACTGTTCTAGGGATTGTTACTGAATTGACCTCAATTATGAACACTATTCAATCATTCTTTTATTCATTCCTTCTTATATTCAGATCAATAACTTCTGTATCTCAGCCATTGGTTTGGCATTATGTAGCATTAGCTTGTGTTGTGTGTGGGTATGCATGTGTGAATGTATAAAGCAAATCTCTCAAAAATAGTTTCCATAAAGAAGATCAGCTTACTAGAATTATTGATTTTTAAACCTGATGTTTTTACTGTGCAAATTTTACTACCGTCCACATAATACTTTCTGCTCTCCAGACTCTAATTCATTGTAGATATTTTACTTTGAAGTCGAGTTTAAGGTCTACTTCTCTAATGAAGTCTTTCCTTGACTATTGCATCCTGCAGTCACCTGGTCCTCCCCTTACTTCATAGTACTGTTTGTTTGGTCTCCTCCCTGATTCTTATAGGCCATCTCATGTTATGTGTTAATACTTAAAAACATCATCTACCACTCTTTAATTATTTGTCATGCTTTATTTTTGTTTACTGGATTTATTGTTACTTACCATTTATTATCTATTTATTTGCTTATTTTAGTTTTATATGCTTAATCCAATAATATATAAGTACCTTAAAAGCAGGAATTTTGTTTGTTTTATTCACTGCTACATCTCTGGTGCCAAAAAATTGTCTGACACAGTAGATAATCTTTGTTCAATGAATGACTGTGGTGACTGGGTCTTCAAGGCCTATGCACGCTCTTGGCACTCATCCCCAGGAGTTTGCTGGTGGATAGATAGGCACATTGCTTTTCTGTGCCAGATGGACAGTATGTAACCTTCTTCCTATCTTGCAGAGATATTTTGAGGATGACTGAGCGGTATCCAAGTGTATGTATTTATTTAGATTTTTTTAAAAGCATATAATCAGAAGCTGCAACCAAATGTAATGGTGTGAAATGTGTCAGGTTAATTATCCCCTGTGACAGACAGAACAAATTAACCTTCACTATTTTCAGTGCCCAGTGATTCTATTTCTTCCCACTGTATATTGCTCCATCTCATTTTTTAAAAAACTGTGAGCCTGGACAACATGAAGTGCCTGTATTTAACTGGGGCTACAAGTGTTGATTTCCTTGTCTCTCTGTCTCTGCTGTACACCGTTCTGGCTCCTTAGCTCTGAACCTCAGCAAGGCAAGAATGTTGTAATGCTGAGCAGAAGCTACAGCATGGGCCAGAGCACTATCTGTAGCTTCTGTAGGATCCTAAACCCTCTAGGTCAAGGCTTTCCGTAGACTGTAGGCTGACTGCACTGAAATAATTCCAGCCAGGTACTTTTTATAAACTTCAACCAGCAGGCTCACATTCTTAGATGAAACATCAGACTTTTTTTTCCCATCAGCTCTATGGTGAGAAAGGGAAAGAACATAAGAAAAACTGGAAAAAAGATATTTTGAGAGGATACCACAGTTCCTTTGTAGTCCCAAATCCCTTTCCTCTTAGGGCTCTCTTCTGGTACCTCTTCACTTCTTTTCCATGTTTACCTATTTATCTCTTAATTATTAACTTATTCATTCACTTATTCATTCCTTTGCTCAGCATACACTGATAGGATGCCCACCATGTGCCAGGCACCAAGATACGTGATATCGTGATATCGTATAAGTGTGGATAAATTAGATACAATTTCTACTCTCAAGAGTTCAGGGTATAAAACTGAGGAGCTCTGTGGTACTCCATTCTCCAAGAGCCTATTTTCAACCAGTACTAAGTAATTTAGTTTGCTTCATGTGAACACACGTGGTCTTATCTGAGCACTAGCTCTGTGGAGAGTGGGGCTATGGTGGTGGTGAGGGTGGAGGGTGTTATGCAAGGACAAAACATGTCTTGTTTCTCAAAAAACTGACAGTCTAGGAGAGAAGAAAAGGCCTGTAAATAACAACAACCAAAAAATAAAAAAAACAGTATAGGGGAAAAGAGAACGTGGTTAATTTTAGACATTGAAATAAAAACAAGATGCTATATTCAGAGGAAGGTGTTTCCATTCAGGGGCTGGGAATAAAGCAGCGAGGGCTAGGGAAGGCTTTTTGAAAGAGAGATTAATTCAACTGGAGATTGAAGAATGGTTGGAATTTATTCTGGCCACAAGGTAACTTGTAGACTTGAAGAAAAATTTGAGGGAGAGAAAGTATAGAGTCTGTTTAGCAAAGATGGCTTTATGCCCAACTGAGAGATTGGTGCTTTATTGACTCAGAGAGGAGTCCCTGGAGGACTTTGAACTGATTGATGACTGATTGCTTGGAGCTGCCCTTTTAAGAGGAGCAGTTTTCCGTCTTGGGTAGGATGGCCTGAAACTAGGTGAGTCTGGGGACCAGTGAGTAGATTATTCTGGGAATGCAGGAGAGAAGTAATGAGGTGGTAGCTATGGGACAGTATGAAGAGAAAGTACTCAAGTTATACTATGGACTGGCATTTTCAACAAAATGAATGTGGAAGGAGAAGAGGTTGAGGAGTCAAGAGCTAAACTGCAAGAAGGTTTTCTGGTAACAGCTAAAGAGCTTGCCCTCACCTTGAATGACATATTAACCATAGTTAAATTTGCAATCTGACTTTGGGCATTTAAAAAAAAAAACAGTTCTGATATCAAAACATTTGAAAAAATATTAGGTGGCTTGGATTTATTCATTGCTTGAACTCTGCCAAAGCTTTTTTGAATAGTTATTTTTGTTTGTTTGCTTGTCTTAGACCTTTTCCTCTACTTCTTGCACATTTGCAATTATTTTTTCCATGGCTGTGCAGGCTAGTTGTGTGGTGCTGTCACTGACCCTTCACTTTGTTTCCCTCAACCATGCATATGAGAGCAATCACTCATTTTCATGCTATTCTCCTGGATCCTACATCGGGGTAACGCATGTCAAGTGGTTTGCCAGCAGCATTTGGATGAATAGTCATTGGTCCCTGTTAGTTCTCATATCATTGTTCCTGTAATCACAAATGTGCATGTTAGGCCTGCCAGGTAGGAAGAACCAGGTGGCCCCATTAATCCACAAAGTGTAAAAATTCCTCTGGGTGGACTACCACCTGATTTGCAGATGAAGTATGCAAACCCCTCATGGTGCTATTTGAAGGGCAAGCATGGGTCTTTATAACCAAAAACATCTCCCTTAATAACCTGTTTATATGAGAAAAACTCTGGCTTTATGAGCACCTTGTTACACCCACCTGAGCCAGGCCCCAAAAACCGCATCCTTCAAATGGACCCCACACTTGTCCAAAGTCAAGACAAGTTTATCACAATTATAAAATTGTATTGATGCCTTTGTTTTCTAAGACAGTGAGAGGGGTATTGGAGCTGACCTCATATGTCTAGGTAATTTTTAAAATTGATTTCAGAGCCCTATCTTAAAAATTGCATCTCACCCATACAATTAATTTCAGCAGAAATGCTTATCATGCTTTTCTCGCCCACTTCAGATTGCAATTATTATTATTAGTTGGATTTGGATGCTCTTAGTATTCATAATTGACTTTTAATTAAGTGCCAAACTGTTTCCAACTGTTGCATATACCCTAAGGATTTCTGCACCACTTCTCATTTACTTCAGATGCTTTCCCAGAACATAAGACGACGCAGAAATACACTTGCCTATTAAGCTGCAAGGGGGGAAATCATAGTATGATTTTAACAAAGTTTTAAAAAGAACATCTTGGTTCTGTTTAACAAGAATTGCTAAGGTATTTCTTGACCGTATGCATTTTATGTCCACAGCTGCCAGGTAATTACTTTGGAAACAAAGCTAAAGGTTTGGTTCCAAAGTCAGCTCGTAAAACAAAAATCATGTGTAGATACAATTACCCTTGTCATTCCTTGATGCTGTCCTGAACAATAGTTACAAGTATATAATACACATTAAACTATACAGCATGTAATCAAGTGTCAATATACAAAATACAATTTTCTACTCTATTAATGGCTAAAAGAACAAAGATTCATAACCAGCTGGACAAGTGGGATCTAAGGTAACTGAGGGAGCACAGATTGGCATCTTCATATCTTCAAAGACACTAAGCACTGGCCCATCTTAGGGCCCTGGGGATGGAAAGGCACTATCTAGAAAGCTCTTTCCTCCACTGTGGCACACTCTCATTTGATCTTTCATATTTCTCATCAAATGCCATCTTATCAGAGAGGCCTTCTCAGGCTGCCCTATATAGAATCAGCTGCTCTATTTTTCTTCATTTAGCTGAGATGATAACTAAAGGATCTTTCCTAAAGGCATTTTATTAAAATTAGCATGTATCAGCAGAACTAATACTAAGTTACAATCATCTTGAATCCAAATTTAGTATACTTTTGATTGATTTATTCACTTATTTCTCCATTCATTCAACAAGTGTTTATTGAACACTTACTCTGTCCCAGGCACTGTTCTAGACATAAGGGATACAATGAAAACAAAAACATGGTTCCCTGTCTTCCTGGAACTAACTTTCAATGGGGAAGAAAAATGAAGTAGACAAGTAAATTGTATAAGTCGAGTAGTGGTGTTATTTAAAAATAGTAAAAAGGTAGAGTCAGAATGCTTGTCTATTGAATGCAAGCAACTGTCTGGATACAGACAGCATCTGGCTATCTGGAGCTACTTTGGAGCAGAGACCTGGATAAAGTTACGGATCCAGTCATGGGGATATCTGCAGAAAGTATTCCAGGTATGAGGAGTAGAAAACGCAAAGCATGGTCTTAAGACTGGAGAAGCATGATTTTGGGAGGGTTACACTATGAGATAGGAGCTGGTGGCAGGCAAGACAGGAGTCCTCACCATGGTCTATAAACCCCATACCAGCTGGCCCTCTTCAACCTCATCTGTCATTCCCCTCACCCCCCAAAATAATGCTTCTATAGTCATATGTATCTATACCTATAGATATATCAATAAGTCATATGTATGCATTTCGGATATGAAATAGTAATCCTTCAGTCATCTGGTATACTTAAAGTGACTTTC
>NW_011888920.1:736585-745879 GCF_000151845.1 Pteropus vampyrus
GAGCCCTATCTTAAAAATTGCATCTCACCCATACAATTAATTTCAGCAGAAATGCTTATCATGCTTTTCTCGCCCACTTCAGATTGCAATTATTATTATTAGTTGGATTTGGATGCTCTTAGTATTCATAATTGACTTTTAATTAAGTGCCAAACTGTTTCCAACTGTTGCATATACCCTAAGGATTTCTGCACCACTTCTCATTTACTTCAGATGCTTTCCCAGAACATAAGACGACGCAGAAATACACTTGCCTATTAAGCTGCAAGGGGGGAAATCATAGTATGATTTTAACAAAGTTTTAAAAAGAACATCTTGGTTCTGTTTAACAAGAATTGCTAAGGTATTTCTTGACCGTATGCATTTTATGTCCACAGCTGCCAGGTAATTACTTTGGAAACAAAGCTAAAGGTTTGGTTCCAAAGTCAGCTCGTAAAACAAAAATCATGTGTAGATACAATTACCCTTGTCATTCCTTGATGCTGTCCTGAACAATAGTTACAAGTATATAATACACATTAAACTATACAGCATGTAATCAAGTGTCAATATACAAAATACAATTTTCTACTCTATTAATGGCTAAAAGAACAAAGATTCATAACCAGCTGGACAAGTGGGATCTAAGGTAACTGAGGGAGCACAGATTGGCATCTTCATATCTTCAAAGACACTAAGCACTGGCCCATCTTAGGGCCCTGGGGATGGAAAGGCACTATCTAGAAAGCTCTTTCCTCCACTGTGGCACACTCTCATTTGATCTTTCATATTTCTCATCAAATGCCATCTTATCAGAGAGGCCTTCTCAGGCTGCCCTATATAGAATCAGCTGCTCTATTTTTCTTCATTTAGCTGAGATGATAACTAAAGGATCTTTCCTAAAGGCATTTTATTAAAATTAGCATGTATCAGCAGAACTAATACTAAGTTACAATCATCTTGAATCCAAATTTAGTATACTTTTGATTGATTTATTCACTTATTTCTCCATTCATTCAACAAGTGTTTATTGAACACTTACTCTGTCCCAGGCACTGTTCTAGACATAAGGGATACAATGAAAACAAAAACATGGTTCCCTGTCTTCCTGGAACTAACTTTCAATGGGGAAGAAAAATGAAGTAGACAAGTAAATTGTATAAGTCGAGTAGTGGTGTTATTTAAAAATAGTAAAAAGGTAGAGTCAGAATGCTTGTCTATTGAATGCAAGCAACTGTCTGGATACAGACAGCATCTGGCTATCTGGAGCTACTTTGGAGCAGAGACCTGGATAAAGTTACGGATCCAGTCATGGGGATATCTGCAGAAAGTATTCCAGGTATGAGGAGTAGAAAACGCAAAGCATGGTCTTAAGACTGGAGAAGCATGATTTTGGGAGGGTTACACTATGAGATAGGAGCTGGTGGCAGGCAAGACAGGAGTCCTCACCATGGTCTATAAACCCCATACCAGCTGGCCCTCTTCAACCTCATCTGTCATTCCCCTCACCCCCCAAAATAATGCTTCTCTAGTCATATGTATCTATACCTATAGATATATCAATAAGTCATATGTATGCATTTCGGATATGAAATAGTAATCCTTCAGTCATCTGGTATACTTAAAGTGACTTTCTCAATAGACTTCGGTCTTTAAACAACTACTATTTGTGGGATGTTTACTGTTCACCAAACACTATGCTGAGCCTTTTACCCACATCATCTCATTTAAAAATTCATGATTCTATGTAACAAATGTATTCACATGCCCCGAGGATGACTCATAATAAAAATGCTTTATTGGCGTAACAAAATTAAATTCTCTTCCAGAATGATCCTATGAGCAGATGAATCATTTAGAGACTGCTAAATGGCAAATAGTGTTCCTACAAAGTTCTGAAACCATCTACCTAGCAGAGATTTGTTATTTAGAGATGCTGAAGTCATTAGGAAAGGAGAAACTGTTTTATACATTTTTCATAGACTGTCCTGGTCATGTTTGGCACTGTTGGTATGGAAAGCCCAGTAGTGTTGACAATATTTGTGGAGCTTTAGTGTGTAGCAATTTTAAAATTAAGAAAGTTTGCTTTTACTTTACACCATACGTTTAAGCTTTGACCTCCACTGATGCCTCTAAAGTGCTATGGAATTTACCAACTGTTTTTGAGTATTATTTTAAATTGCTTTAAATTTACCCTGAGAATTGACTTTGAACTGAGCATCAGGGATTAAATTTTCTCATCTTAAGTGCCATAACTAGTAAGTCAGAACTGGGATCCATGTTTCCTAGTTCCAAGCCCAGTACTGTTTCTTCTGTGCCAGAGCTGTCAATATACCTACCAAATGAATATAGACTGATATATTTATCTATAAGTTATTTTTGGTTAACATTTAAAATCTTCCTCTATATTTTATTTTTTTTTTTAGTTTTGAAAGGCAGTCAATGAAGCTTATTAAAGAAAATCCAATTACAAATGATATGTAGTGAATAGACAATCCCTTCCTTCCTGGTGTCCAGAACACCCAGTTCCTCTCCTTGGGAGAAATAACTTTGTTGCTAGATTTTATGTGTTTATAAACATATGGAAATATGTTTTCATCTCTAAGTTGCTATATAAATATTAAGGATGTACATTTTAAAGACTCTTGATATGCTTGACATTTCATAAGGTGTCTTTGGAAGTCCCTATGAACCTTCATTAATAGCCCTAGACGAATTGGTGGAGACAAGTTCCCAGCTAGGACAGTACCAGAGGAGTTACCCTGAGTGTGACACCACAGCTACACCTGCAGCTTTCCTTGTCTATTTTGGCAAGATGCTTCTTACCAAAATATGCGCAGTGAATTTAGAAATTTAAAATTTCAAGTTTTGTTTTTATGTTATACATGCACATACAGTGTCAGCCAGGTCTACAAGGATTTTTAAAAGAAAATAGTACAACCCTCCCTCACTCATTGACCTCCTCCTGGGGGCAACCACTTTCTTGTCAATGTTTATGTCTCTTAAAAACATGTTAGTATCACTACTTCATTTCCCATAACACGTTTTATTTTCCCTTGAATTAATGATTTGTTTGCCTCTTTTTGTTTTATTTTTCTGTACACTGGTTACTCGTCCAACACCAAACTCTTTGCCAAGTGTCTAAATGTCTTCTTCAGATGTTCAGAGATGTCAGGTTTTCTATTAAATTCACCTTTCCCAGAGTCTCTCTTGACTTGCTCCAACTGGTCTGGTTTCTCTTTGGGCTTGAGAGTTCAGCTGCCATTCGGGGGTTTTTCTTTATAATAATCCAGAGGATTCTCTGACTTTCCATGTTGCATTTTTTATATCCAATATCTCCCTCTTTATTATCTTTTATTTTCGAGGAAAGAACACATTTTCCATTAACCTTTTGAGAATGGATGCAGGAAGGCAATTTTTTTTTTCTTTTGGAACGTTGCCTTCCTTAATGTCTATATTTTAATCTCCAACTTGATTGAAAATTGGCCAGCTATAGAATCCCTAGGTTAGAGATTATTTTCCCTCAGCATTTTAAAGGCATTTTTTCCACCACCTTTAGTACCTGGGATTGCTATTGAGCAGTCTGAAGTCACTCTGACTCCTGACCTTTTGTAGGGGGTCTACTGTTTGCTCCTGGTAGCTTGAGAATCTTCTTCTTTTTCCCGATGTTTGGGAATTTCGTGATGAAGTGATTAGAATGGCTTATGTGTTTATCCACTGAGCAGGGCAAACGGTGGGTTAGTTCAACCTGGAAACTCTTATCTTTTAGTTTGGGGAAATTTTCCCTTTTTTTTTAGTTTTACATAAAATAAAAAATATGTTATGATTTCTTCTACTCTGATACCATTTTTTCCTTTATAATCATTTTAGTGAGGCTTTAGAAAGGAGATGCTATATTCAGTCTGCCTTCTTTATTCACAGGTTGCAATTCTGTTTTATATAATTTCTGCCCCATAGTGATAAAATTAATGAATAAATTCAAATATAATCTGGCAAATGTCATGGCTACTTAAAGTCTTGCTTTATGTTTGAAATTCTTGTAAAGAATAAAATCTTGGGTGAAATCGTAAAAGTGATATGAAAAGTTGTTACTTTGAGGTGATATTAATAGTGATATTTAGAAAGAAGATTTAAGACTACTCAATCTCTCCTCTATAAGGGTTCCTGAAGTTGATACATGAACAGAGAGAAAAGAAAGGGAAGGCAATATTTTATTACTAGTTGGAGATTTGGTTCCAGGTCTTAAAATAGAACTTGAGTACAAGACGCTAGAATATAGAGAACACTCAATCTTCCTTATCTGACTAGGCTGAACAAACTAGAATCAAACAGTCCATGTTTTCCATCTCTATTAATTCTAAGATCATACTCAAGTCTGAGATTTCATCATTGAGAGATAAAAAGACAAATATAAAACATACATATCCATAGTGGCAGAGGAATAGAACAAGACAGATTAGTCTCGAAAGAGAAAGTTTTCCCAGGACTTCACTTGCTTACGAGAGTAGTCCTAGGAGAGGAGCACTGTAGACGTACAACGAAGAATGAAATGGAATGGTAACAAAGTTGCTTCTGGAGTTCCTGGTGACCAGTTGCAGGACTTTGCTTTAACTGGAAAGAAAAGAATCTGAAGAGAGAAGACTTTTTCATATCATTTTGGTCCAAGTAAGAGTGACCCCCTCAGAGGCAGATGCCATCTCTAGGACTATCACCTAATCATTGTCCTACAATTAGCCAAACCCTTACTCCTAATGGTGACCCACACTTGCAGGAGTTAGGAAGGTGACAGGAGGTACAGGCCTTTGGCTTTGCCCCGAGATACCAATATTTTAAGCGGTTATGATTCAACAAACTATACTGAGTTTTTGACAACACTCTTTCAATTCAGTGCTCTCTCTTTTCTCTCTTCTCCCAAACCTAATGTGGGTCCCGCCTCTCTGGGAGTAGTGTGGCAAACAACATTAGATGTGAAGGAGCTTGTGTACAGCTATCATGACACTATTTGTATTTAAAAATATGGCCTCAAAGGGAAAGGGGGAAAGGAGGGAGAAGGAAGAAAGACAGGAAGGCAAGCAAATACACATTTATTGAGCACCTACTATATGCCAGGCACTGTACTTCTTGATTAAATGAACCTCTCAGTATTGATAACATTCGTACAAAATAATCACCGTTTTTATGAATGAGGCAATTTACCATCTGATGAGGATCAAGTGACTTGCTTAAGGCCTCATGGTGAGCAAATGGTGGGAGTGGGACTTGGACACGCAGGGCTGTCAGACCCTTTTCATTTCAGAGGTGACAGCACCATGGTGGTGAGATTTTTCCCTTCACATTCTACCTCAAGTCACCTCCTACTCTTAGTAAGACTGCATGCATTCTTCTTAAAAGTACTAAACAACTGAGAGGAAATAATTAAAGCCAATATCAAAAGGAATCCCAACAGACATTTTGTGGAAAAACAAAAGTAATTACACAAATAACAGAGAAAAGTTCCCAATTCTTAAAGATTTATAAATATCTACATGTAGCTTTGATGTTAAACTGAAGTGTATTTTTATTATGGTTGGCTACTGAATAAAATGTTATGCTTCTGTTAGGTAGCTAGTCAGACATGAGCGACAGGGGGAACAAAGGAATAGGGGCCCAGAGACCGCCCAAAGAACACCCTATTGGTAAGTAGAGAAGCCTTAGCTGGCCTAATCTGGCTACAGACACCTGCGCAGAAGGTACTACCCTAATTTGCCTACAACTTAAGCTTCATTATAATACTGTTTATGCCTGGAAGTTCCTGAATCTAATCGTAACAGACTGAATTCTGGGTAAGCGCATGCACACTAGGCATGAACAGCCAGGTGTCAATCAAGATGACTTTACTTGCCAATTACCTAAGAACGTCCTTGTAACCACCCATCATGGCCTCAAGTATAATGCAGACCTCTCCCTCCCCACAGGGTTACAGCTCTCCATCTTCCCTAGCTGTAACCTGTACCCCTTCTTCCCCAGGGGTACATAACCTTATTTCCATGTAGTTAGCCAGTTTTAGGCTTGACCTGTCTTCTCCTTCATAATGTGCTTTTAATAAACAAATATTTCTCGTATTCATTGAGTTGAAATTCATTTCTTCAGCAGCGAAAAGGACCTAGAGGTGTGTGTTACCAGAATTCCAATCACTCCAACAGTAACACGTCCTCTTAATTTTTTCCCTAAAGAGTTCTTCAAATTTATCTTGACGTTTAAATTGTTAACCCAGTAAGAAAATAGTAGTGGTTAGATATGTGTGTTTTCTCCCTTAAAAAAACAAAGCTCTTGGACTGTTTACTGAACTTATAAATAAAGTACTTGAAAATATTCTCAAAGTGAACATGAACCAAGTCAGATTTTCATTTGGTCCTATTTCATGGTTTGCTGTGCATGTGGGGGTGTGAGAAGAGAGCCGATCGGAGCTATCCCTGATTTTTCACAGCTCTATTGATTTGACTTCAGGCAGCAATTATCCTTCAATTGCCTTCCTTCATCCTTTTAAATATGATTTAATCTCTCCCCTTTAGAAAACCTACCTAATTCACCTTGAAATAAAATGGCACAGCATTCACAAAGGCTCAGAAATCCTGGCAGAACACATTCTGTGCTTTTACCTTCTTTACCTGGATTCAGCGACTGTACCCAGCCAAGTGGTTAGCACATAGTAAGTCCTTGATTCGTATTATCACTCTTTCAAACTGCAAGTTCACTACAGAAGTGAAGCAGCTGTTTCCATCATCTATCACTGTGACAGAACCAGACTTGGAAAATCTACCAATATTTCTGTAATTATTTGGTTGAAGGCTGAGCAGCTATTTTAGAGAGTCCAAAATACAGCGGCTTCAAGCCTATAGAAATAAATTTCTTTATGTTGTACTAGTTCTAAAATGAGCAGTCCAAGTTGGTGGGGAGGTTTTCTTCCTTACTATCATCCTGTACACAGATTCCTTTCAACATATTATTGAGCCAGATCCCTAGGGCATTTGTATATTGCTCTTAAAATCCCTAAGGCAAGGTTGAAACTGAGTGGAGCCGGAGGACAGATGAAAGAGCAGGTGAAAGTGGCACGCCAATGTGTTACATTCTTTGATTCGTCATCCTTTGGTGAGAATGTAGTCAAAGTTGACATCTAAGTGCATGGGGAGGTTAAGAAACATCAATGAGCTGGGCAGCTATGTGCCTGGTCTCAATGGAAGACACAAAGTGGATTTTGTGTACAGCTAGCAATCTTAACTCCATAATTTTCATAACACATTTCCATTTCTACCAAATAACACATCCTTAGGTACTAAGCACCATGCTAACCTATGATAGGAGAAGATTTTAAATTTACCATAGGCCAACCTCCTCCTTAGTGAAAGAATTTTTTCTGTAACATCTACTTTAAGGGAGATAGCCATGCTAATATTGCTATATGGCTAAACCTAATTTCAAACACAGCCTTTCAGTACGCAAGACTGTCGCAATAAGGTTGAAAGATTGCACTTAAGTTCATTGAGACAAAAGGCAGGAGAGTTTTTAAGCACTGGGGTGAGCTAGTGTGAAATTACTGGAGGATATAAAAGAGGAGGTAAGTCAATGTGATTAGGCCATCTGTGTTTGCTAGTTGGTCCTTATCATTATCAAGTTAGGATATAGAGTCTGGGAGATAAAGGTCCTATCTTCCTTGATAATTTCAAAAGAATGGCTTCCAGGTCCTTGAGAAAGATATTTCTGGGTTGTAAAGCTGGTAGGAGGCTGGGAGGTTTACATCTCAAAGGAGCAGAGAGAATTTCACACTGGCAAGTTTTCTAAAGTAAATGCTCTAAGAAAAGGCAAGTCAGGGACCTATAATCAGGAAGAAACCTGTGTAAAATTTAGTCATGCTGAGGGGAACATTAAATCTGGCTTGATCACTGCCAGGTAGATCTGCTGTCTCCTTCCCACAGGGCCTCTGCCTATCTGGTGGGTCTAGGAGGGGGCAGCTTGTGTTTGGCCTCATCAGTTAAGACTATCAGCTGCTGTCCATCCCTCAGCAACTGGGGAAAATCTCTTGTTGGGATCACCTGTAGCTTATTGCTTTTGAGAACTGGAGAATTTTTACACCTCTGTCTTTATTTTGACAAGTGCTTGAAAGAGAGGAATTATAAATGCAACTGCTTAGCAAATCAAACTAGATGTTTTCAGATATTAACATTTAATGGCTAAAAGAAATCGCTAATTTTTTCACTATCTTCTATTCACTAATATAGGTAGCTAAATGGTTAGGTATACATATACTGTATATGCATACACATGGGTCAGCATATATGTGGTTTTCATTCTCCTATAGGGATCAATATAGCTGATTTAATTTCAATTTGAATTAAGAATAAGTGATTAATATTTTTTCTTAAAATGGTCTTCATGCATAAAAATGCTGTCCATTTCACTGTTGGATGTATCCAGTTGTCAGGAAGTTCTATACTGTTAGAAATTAAAATAAGTATTTTAATTTACATCTACTGGGTTTATCTTTGCCTTCTGAAATAAAAATTCTACTGCTTCTATGAACTAATCCTGTTACATAGACTAGCTCAGGGTCATGAAGCAAAAATATCCACAAAGGTAAGCAAGAGTGTAGAACAAGACTTTGCTATCAAAAGGGGAAACTGAGGCAAGTGTTGTATAAACAGGACCTAAATGGTAAAGGTTATTGGAAAGCCTGCTTTGTTAGCTAATGACTTTTTAACATAACCCTTCGGCTTACTGACTATACTCGAAAGGGGGTGTAAGTGTGAAAGGTTGTGGAAAGTGATAGTATAGATGTCACAGTGAGATTCCAGGAGAATAGGCTCTAAGACACAGAGAATATAAAAGCTGAAGCTATTGCCATTGAAAGGGCTTCAAGAAAGCATCACCATTAGAGAAAACAAGCTTCTTGGTGAAGAATGGGTGCATGCATGTGTGCGTGCGTGTGGTGAGGGGGTTGGCCATATGAGTTCTGAGAAAATTAGCAATGTGGCAAGTTATTTTGAAAAGTGGTGGGGGGGCGGGGAGGATAGGGAGGTTACCAAAAAGAAAGAACAAGGAATGAGAATTAGCAGGTGCAAGGTAGTCCAGAGGAGGTGATAGCCTGATTGACAAAGAATGATTTCAGGAGAGTATAAAGTCTGCACTTGATCATGACTGTGGAGCACTGAACTAAGGGAGGAGAGTATTTACAGGTACAGAAAACATGTATTTTTTTGTACTAGATATAATGCCCTCTTACTCAATTAAGCATATAGTTTACAGACCATCTTTTCTTTACGAATCCCCAGAAAGTGACAT
>NW_011888920.1:746614-779649 GCF_000151845.1 Pteropus vampyrus
ACACTTGTGGAGATTTCACTGTTATTAGTACTTAAGCAGCCATCAAGCTCCTGGTCCCTTTGCAAGTTCTAGAGAAGACTGAGTACAGGAGAAACTGCAACAGCAAATCAACACGAGTTAATTGAATGCCATCCCACCATTCTTCTCTTTCTTAGCTGCGACAGGACTGTCTGTGCAGACTTCTCCTGGGGGAGTCTACCTACATCCTCCACAACAGCATGACACCTTCCTGCAAGGAGATCTTGCCACGTTTGATTGCTCAGCCCAATCCTCCTTACGTTTTCCATGGGGTGAATAACATAAGTGGGATTTCTATCCCCTCCCAGCAGTAGCAATGAGATCTACATTAAATATAAGTATCATGATTTATGGTTAATAATCATATCAGTACAGTGGTTAAGGACATGAGTTTGAAATCAGAGTCTCAGCTCGTATTTGAGGTCTACCACTTCTAACTATGTTACGTAGATTATTAACCTCTCTGAGACTTATTTTTCTCAATGCTATTATTTAGGTGTGATTGGGACTCCTTTTTGGTTGTGAGGATTAAGTGGCACATTGCATTCAAAATGTTTAGCAAAGTACACCAGCATTCTAAAACTGGCTTCACTATTTTCTAATATAGCTATCGTTTTATTACCTAAATGAGCCTCAGAGTAACCCCATGAGGTAGGCATGATAGCTCTAGTTTATGGATCACTCATAGCAGAGACAGGAGATGCATAGATCTGTCTTTATAAAAGAGAGCGTATGAGTGGATATGTACTTTTAACATCTTATTTCTGACCTTATTTTAACCTGGAAGGCATAGAATTAAGTTGAGAACTCAGGATAGGTCTCCAACAACCAGCTCCTCTCCCAAATTTTATGCATCTAAGTTCTAATGTATTTCCCCCACCCCGCTCCACCCCCTGCGGCAGGGGCCTCCTTCACTCTCTACCATTTGCTTGAAAATTGAGTCTCCTGCCTAGTTCTTCCAGTGTCATGGGCTGGAAATGGATTCCAGCAGACAAGAGTCCCCATTGTAGCTCTTGTGGGGTCAGGGCTATTAGTGTTACACCCCCTGTTTTGACAAGCATAAATTGAGAACTGGCTGCATAATTTGCAGAGTCCATCCACTGCAAATGAAAATGAAGGCTTCTTGTTCAAAATTTAAAAATTTCAAGACAGAGACAACAGAGCATTAAACCATACACAGAGCCTTCTGACTGCAGGCCCTGTGCAACTTCTCAGGGTGCTCTTCCACGCAGCTGATCTTCAGTTTAGCTAAATTATATAGTGGTTCCTTTGACTCGAAATAGCTCACTTCATTTATTAATTAACCCACTCATATTTTCTTGGAGGAGAGGGGAAGCTCAAAGACTGGAACATGTATGGACTCAGAAAACATACAATAAGAGGGACCATATATGCTTCTATGAGGACAAAATCAACACAAGGTCTTGAGCTCAAAATGCAAAGGAAGAGGGAGAGCTGAATAGCAGGAATATCAGGACATTAGGAATATTACATTCTATGCCCCAGTAAAATCTTTCCCTAGATTTTTTTTTTTGTAGTGAAGACTTTTAAGGCTTACTCTCCCAGCAACTTTCAAATATGCTTTTTGAATCCCATCAAGTAAAATCAGAACCTAAGTGAACACCTGAGTATCTCCCAGATTTCAAGCCACAGAAGAAGCTGATTAAAAAGAATGGAAAAAAACCATGAAAGTTAACTTAGACCATGGCCCTTGTGCCCTGAAAAAAAAAGGCTTTGTAAGAAATGGATTGCAGACAAGTGTCCTACAAATGAACTAGACATGCTGAGT
Source organism: Pteropus vampyrus (assembly GCF_000151845.1). Taxonomy (NCBI): domain Eukaryota; kingdom Metazoa; phylum Chordata; class Mammalia; order Chiroptera; family Pteropodidae; genus Pteropus; species Pteropus vampyrus. Next base: position 748,422 of record NW_011888920.1, read on the forward strand.
CCTTCCATAAAGAGGGTTTGGATGGCTCTGGGGTGGAAGGTAGCTATAAAGTAAACCTGCTAAAGGCCCTAGGAGGACAATGAGCTATATACATAAATAGCTTCCCTCTGATGTGGAATATTTTGAGTCAGAATAGGAGAGAAAAATAGCCCATAACCCTTCCTGTCAAGGATAGTAAGGCTAGTTTTAAGAAGAGATTTTTGCTAAAGTTAGAACTGAAACTGAGCTAAACTAAGAGGCTCTTCTTGCAGCCACCCTCTTGTAAGGCAGCGGTCCCCAACGTTTTTGGCACCAGGGAATGGTGTTCCTATGCAAATCTAATGCCTGACACTTTGAGTTGGAGCTGAGGCGGTGATTCTAGCAGTGGGGAGCGGCTGCAAATACAGTTGAAGCTTTGCTAGCTCACCTCTTGCTCTGCCACCTGGTTGCTAACAGGCCACTGATCATTTCTCATCCATGGCCCCAGGGGTTAGGGACCCCTGGTGGGGATGAAACACGGTTAATGCTTTCATCTTAAGCTCCTAACTAGCATCATCTTTGAGAGTTTCCCCAGCCTCTGTTTTCCCACAGCCCACACAAACCAAGTAAAGGAAGTGGGAGGAAGAGAAATGCGCTTCACCTGGAGAGGTGGCTTCTAGCATTTCTTCAGCCCAAAGCGTTTCTCTCAGCTCAGTACTAAGTTTAACCTTTTTGTAGCGAAAGTAAACAATGTTGAGTTTATTGTCTAAGTTTTGACATCTTGGGCCCTTTTTTTGATTAAGAGTGAGATGAAAGAAGAGGGGACTAAATCTGGGTGACTTATTTATTGTCTCTTTTCCCCAAAGCCAAACAACAGAAAAATCCCTGTCTCTCAAAAGGAGGCAAAACAGAAAAGCAGAGAGAAACAGACACGGACAGAAAAGAAAAACTAATGACACTTCCAGGCATACTATCCTACCCCCCAGACCCAACCGCGCTTCAGTCAGCCGCTTAGCTGCCAAAGTCTCGCTTAAGTAGGATGTGAGAGAACGAGATTGGTCAGAGTTGAGGTCCTGATTGGCTGGAGCCAATGAGTTTAGCTGGATCTGTTAAATCAGAAGAAAATTGGCAGCTGAGAACTGGTGCTGATTTTATTAAGTTGAGAGGCCCCCTGAGTGTGTTCACCTGTAACTACAGTATGATAATTAGCCTTCCGACATTTATCATGATTCACAAGAAAAAAAGTCACAACTGCCAGAAAAGTGCTAGAACCTTAAATTTGATAGTAAAAAAATAATCACAATAAATAGTGGTATTACTTAATTTCACATAAAAAAAAATAGTATAGCGAAAGAGCCAAGTCCTATCATTTTTTGTGTGAGCAGAAACCACTGCTAACTCCCTCCTTTGTAGGGTCTCTTCTTACCAGCCTTGACCTTCTCCCCCCAGAAACATGTTCCAGCAAAAGACTGAATGGTGGCCATTCAATCACTTCAAATGTTCCTCTAGATGGATGCACTTGATATCAAAACCCGCTTTACTGAATGAAGTCTTAGAGTTTTTCTCATTAATACATCCTTATCCTCAGCTTTGCTCTTAGGAAAATTGGTGAAATCTAATGAGGACAGCTGGAGTGCCTTCATTATTTTTACCCTGATAAAACTACCTTAGTAGAGGAGTGCTTATGCTGCCAGAGGAATATTCATAAGTTTATGAATCCTCTCCAGCATCTCTTACCACCAGCATCACCTGAGACATGTTAGAAATGCAACTTTTTTAAAGATATAACTGATATATAGCTTTATATTAGTTGCAAGTATACAACATAATGATTCGATGTATGTATATATTGTGAAATGATCAGCACAATAACTCTAGTTACCATCTGTCACCATACATACTTACAAAAAGTTTTTTTCCTTGTGATATGAATTTTAACGCTTACTCTCCCAGTAACATTCAAATATGTAATAAAGTAATATTGACTATAGTCACCATGCTGTACATTACACCCACAGGACTAATTTATTTCATAACTAGAGTTTGTACTTTTTGATCTCTTTAATGATTTCACCCAGCCCCCAACCCCTGCCTCTGACAATCACCAATCATTTCTCTGTATCTATGAGTTTGGTTTTGTTTGCTTATTTTTTAAAATTCCACAGGTAAGTGAGATCATATAGTATTTGTCTTTCTCTGTCTGACTTATTTTACTTACCATAATGCCTTCAAGTCCCATCCATGTTAGTGCAAATGTCAAGATTTCATTCTTTTTTTACGACTGAATAATATTCCATGACGTGTGTGTGTGTGTGTGTGTGTGTGTGTGTGTGTGTGTATTGCTGCAATTAACATGAGGCTGCATATCTTTACAAATTAGTGTTTTTGTTTTCTTTGGATTATTTTCTAGTTCTAGTTTTAATTTTTTGAGTATCCTCCATAGTGTTTTACAAAGTGGCTGCACCAATTTACATTCCTACCAACAGGGTTCCCTTTATTCCACATCCTTGCCAACACTTGTTTCTTGGTTTCTTGATAGTAGCCATTCTAACAGATATGAAGTGACATCTCATGGTGATTTTGATTTGCATTTCCCTGATGATTAATGATATTGAGCACTTTTTCATGTACCTGTTGGCCATCTATATGTTGATGATTTCATTTGCTGTGCAAAAGCATTGTAGTTTGTTTAGTTTAATTTGTCCCATTTGTTTATTAATGTTTTTGTTTCTAGAGTCAGATCTACAAAGACATCGCTAAGACCGAGGTCAAGGAGCTTACCACCTGTCTTCTTCTAGGAATTTTACAGTTTTAGGTATTAAAGTTGTCTTTAATGAATTTTGAGTTATTTTTTTGGGTGATGTAAGATAGTCTGGTTTCATTCTTTTGCATGCGGCTGTCCAGTTTATCCAACACTATTTGTGGAAGAGACTGATTTTCCCTATTGTCTCCTTTGTCTAAATTAATTGGATTTATTTCTGGGCTTTCAATTCTGATACATTGATCTATGTGTTCTGTTTTTATTTCAAACCATACAGTTTTTATTACTATACCTTTTATAATAAAGCTTGAAATTAGGGAGTGTGATGCCTTTGGCTTTGTTCTACTTTTTCAAGGCTCCTTTGGCCACTTGGGGTCTTTGATTGTTCCATACAAATTTTAGGATTGTTGTTCTATTTCTGTGAAAAATGCCATTAGAATTTTAATAAGGATTGCATTGAATCTGTAGATTGCTTTGAGTAGTATGGACATTTTAACAATACAATTTATTTCAGTCCGTGAGCATGGAATATCTTTTCATTTATTTTAGTCTTCTTCAATTTCTTTTATTAATGTTTTCAATGTACAAGTTTTTCATCTGTTGGTTAATTTATTCCTAGGTATTTAATTCTTTTTATGCAATTATAAATGGAATTTAATTTTTTTTTATTTTTCTGATAGTTTACTATTAGTGTATTAAAATGCAACAGATTTTTGTATATAAATTTTGTATCCTGAAACTTTACTGATTTTGTTTTTTAGTTCTAACAGTTTTTTTTTTTTTTTTGGTGAAGTGTTTATAGGTTTCTATATGTAATATGTCATCTGCAAATATAGACAGTTTCATTTTTATGTTTTCCAATTTTGTGCCTTTTTTTTTTCTTGCCTAATTGCTCTGGGCAGGACTTTTAATACTTTGTTGAATAAAAGTAGTAGGCATCTTTGTCGTGTTACTAATCTTAGAGGAAAATCTTTCAGTTTTTCATCACTGAGTGTAATGTTAGCTGTAAGCTTGTCATATATAGCTTTTATTATTTTAAGGCATGTTCTTTCTGTACCCACTTTAATGAAAGTTTTTGTCATAAAAATGTTGAATTTCGTGAAATGCTTTTTATGCGTCTTTTGAGATAATTATGTGACATTTATCCTTCATTTTATTATTGTGGTGTAGCATGGTGATTGATTTGCAGATGTTGAGTTACGCTTGCATCCCTGGAATTAAACCCCACTTGATTATGGTATATGATTTGTTTAATGTATTGTTGAATTTTGTCTGCTAATTTTGTTGAGGACTTTTGCATCTGTGTTCACCAAGAGTATTGGCCTGAAAATAAAATGTCAGATGAGAATAAATGCAATGGAGTAAATTAAAGCAGGATAAGAGGAACAAGGAGTACTAGGATAGAGGTTGTTGTTGTTATTTTAAAATACTCTGGAGAACACTGACTGCTTAACCTCTGATCTTCTATTTTGCACATGGTTAGTCTTCTATTTTATATCTGAAAAAATTCTATCATGTTTAAGTCTTCTTGGAGAATGATGTAATTTCAGACCACACTAGAGATGTATATCTAGCTTTAAGTAAGCAAAACATTTTGACTTGTAAGAGAAGCCTTGTATTAAACCTTCGAGCAAGCATCTTTTCCCAGTAGAAGATTTACTTCTTCATTATGTGGTTAGCTGGAGAAATTCATGGAATCATTCTTTTAATAAATATTTTTCTGAGCAGCTACTATTTGTCAGGTGCTGTTCCAGGTCTGAAAACATGACAAACAAGTTCCCTGCCTTCCTGATAATTAATATCCTAGGTCAGGGGTCAGAAAACTACAGCTCACAGGCCAAATCTGGCTTGCCACCTGTTTTTGTACTACTCATGAACTAAGAATGTTTTTTCTATTTTAAATGCTTGAAAAAATAAAAAGATGAATAATATTTTGTGATGTGAAAAATATATGATATTCAAATTTCAGTGCCCATAAATAAAGTTTTATTGGAATGCAGCCATGCCTATTTGTTTACATTTGTCTATGGTTCTTTTTTTCAAAGCAATGGCAGAGTTGAGCAGTTTCTAACACATTGTTTGGCCTGCAAAGCCTAAGATATTTGCCATCTAATTTTTTTACACACACACCGCCCCCCCCGCAAAAAGAAGTTTGCCAGCTGCTAATCTAGGAGTAGGACAGATAATAAACAGGTAATCAATTAATCAAAACAATTATGGAATGCGATAAGGGCTCAGTAGGAAAGACACTGGGTGATGAAATCTCATACCTACTTTGAATAAGGTGGAAAGGAAAGATCCTTTGAAGGAGGTAATATTTGAACTGAGTCCTGAAAGATAAAAATGTGTCAGCCATATAGAGAGCTGGAAGCATTCCAAGTAGAAACAATAGCAAAGTCAATGGCCTAGGAAAGTGAAAAAAGTCTTGGTGTTTCCTCAAAATAGAACAAAACCAATATGGCTGGAGCGTTATGACTAGGTAGGAAAGAGGAGAGGGTAAGATAGAGAGGAAGGCAGAATATATGGTACAGGATTTTGGAGGCCTTGATAAGAAGTGTGGGCTTTATTTCAGCAGTAGAGCAATAAAAAGCTATTAAAGGATTTTAAATAGTGAGTGATGTGGTGTGAGCTACCTATTTTTAAAGATTTCTCTGTTGTGTGGAGAATAAGTCTTAGGAAGGGCAAGAATAGATGTAAGGAGATAAAATAGGATACTATTACAGTCCAGGCAAGAGATAGCAGTGGTTAGGATTTAGATGGCAATGGAATTGGAGAGATGGCTTTGAGATATATTTTGAAGATAATGGATTGGTCATAGAGTTAAAGGAAAGGGAGGCTTCAAGACTGTTTTCTAAGTTTCTACTTGATCAACCAGGAGTATGGTGGTGACATTAACTAATATAAATTCATTCAAGAAATAGTTATTAAATACCTACTATATTAGAGTCACTAATTAGGCAATAGGAAACAGTAGTGAATATAACAAATAAGGTCAATAATCAAATATACATGTAATTATGTAAAATGTCAGATGATGAATGCAATGGAGTAAATTAAAGAGAGATAAGAGGGACAGGGAGTACTGGCATGGAGGTAATTATGATTATGATTTAAAAATACCTAGGAAGGTGTTAACTGATAAGATGACATTCCAGTGAAGACTGGAAAGAAGAAGGACGAGGAGGAATTTAGTAAATTAACTGGGCACATCTAGGGAAAAAGCATTCCATACTAGGAGTGTAGCATGAGCAAAGGCCCTGAGTCAAGTGTGTGTTTGAAATATGTGAGGATAAGCAATGAGGAGACAGTTGTAAATAATGAGATGAGGGTGGTAGAAGAAGCTCTATTTTGTAGAGCTTTGAGGGTCATAGAAAGACAAGGCTTTTATTCAAAGTGAATGAGATACCACTGGAAGGATTTGAGCTGCCTAGAATATGATAGGAGATGAAATACATCAAAAAAGAATTGCACTGGAAGACTCTAGGGCAGCAAGGGCAGGAACTGAGGTACCAGGTAGAAAGACTTGGGGAGAAACATGACAGGGAAATCAAGCAAGAGCTGTATTTTGAATTTATTAATCTTAAGACCTCCAGTTTATTTCTTGAGTATAAAGCAGCTCTAAACAGAACTCAACTCCAAATAAGAGATGATATTTTCATTATCCCAGTTAGAACATCCTTTACCCTCAAAATGTTTTAGCCAATTTGTCTATTTAATTTAATTTGAACGTACATATTGAAAATCACATATTATATAAAATAATTTAAATAAAAAGCATAACTTTAAAAATACATAAAATTGACCAATTCTTTTACTGTGTAGATGTCTGTTTTTTAATTTTACAGAATAAAAAATTGTAACGTATAGCAGCAATATTACTCATTATTAGAGATTTTGACTTGAGAACTATTTTATCAAAATCTGCAAAGACCTTAATATAAACTGATTTCCTTTTCTTATCCTACAGTATGATTTTTGGGTAATAACTAACTAAATGAACAAATAAATAAATTGTTCAATTGTCCAGGCCCATAAAATAACCACCTAGGAGAGTGGATAGGCAAAGTTACTGGGAAGGTAGAAGAGGGAGGCCAGAGAGTAGTCAACACAAGTGTGCAGTCATGAATTAAAGGGAAGCTATTAAGCTCAACTCTAGAATGTCCTCCAGAAGCATTCACAGGCAACAGTATTTAAATCAGAGCAAGAGTTTTGCCAATTTGGCTGAGAGAGAAAAGGAGTTTAAAGTTGAGAGTATTTGCAAGGAAGTAGTTTTAGATGATGAAAAACTAAATGGCAAATGACTTCTCTTTTTTGACTTTCTTGGGCCAGAGGTAAAGGAAAACTTTGGGAGAGCTGGTAAATCAGCCTGTCAGGGCACTGGAACCCTACCAACAAAGATCAGGGGATAGGACTTGAGCAGGTCTAATCTCAGCTCTGCACACAGTTCTCATTTCCAGGTATGGTGTCCCAGCCTGGCCTCTGAGACCAGCTCTGAAGCGCCATGGGAGGGCTTTAAGACTAAGGGACTGGGCCTCCTCCAGCCCCACAGCTCTATCCATTTCTTCTTGCTGCCTCTTCACATCACCTATGTTTTCCAAGAGGCAGTATCCTCTAACTCAAAGGCAGTTTTTATTTTACCATCATACATGATTGTATTTCTGACTATACTCAAAATCCATAGCAAGCAGGGTTAGTATCTTCATTTACTTTTTTAAAAGATCAAAAAGCAGACAGAAAGGTGATGGGTGTAAAGAGAGAATTTAAAAATACATCGGAAAGCTTAAAAATACACAGGAAGGTGACATTTATTCCTGTTAAGCCACTTTTCTGTTTTCTTTTCCCCGAACACAGTTTTTAATGCTGTTCTTTCTTTTTAATTTATTTTTTCAAAGACATTAATTTTAAAAATAGCATAGTTTTCCATTTTATATTTTATTTCTTAATCTCTCTAATGTTCAATATCATTCTATCTCTTTTATGTGCTCTGACATCTAAATGGGAAAGGAAAGCTGTGGATAAGGCCTCCAAGGACCTCAACCAAATCATAAACTTCTTTCTGTCAAAGAGTTGCTTTGACAATTAAAGAAAATGTACTCACAGAGCCTGGGTCGTACTTGGTATTTCATAGTTGGTACCTAGGGTCCTAGTAGGTAGTGTGCCAGAGGGCAAAGAGTATGGCCCTTGGGGGCAGCCAGAGCATGGTTCAAACCCAGCACTACTGTTGCTTGTCACGTGACCTGGATCAATTTAGTTAACATCTGTACTTTTTGTGGAAATTTCAAAGCACCTAATGACAGTTATTATCATTACGATTATCTCAGAAAATGATGAGTATGCTGATAATTATTTTAAACACAAATATCGAACCTGGGCGGGGTGTGTGTATACATAGGGGGAGGAGGTTAGTGAATAAACTTCAAATGTTTAGTTCTAACTTGCATGGAAATAGCTTATGGAGATAGATGAGAAAACAACTAGTTCTGTTTAGCCATTTTTTGTCCGAGAAGGTCTTAGTCATTCTTCAGAGAAGATCAATAGCTGGGGAAATTCGAATTAGGGGAGAGGGTACAGGTGAGGGATAAAACAGGTCAGAAAACTGGGGTCCCAGGTACAGAGAGTTAGAAGAGGGGAAACAAGTGTGCTGCTTTCTTTTCTGTTTACACCAAGGTCTGTGGTTTACTTCTTTATGAATCATTTGCCTTATTAATTCCCAGGTTCCATTTGGTGGAGGGAGCAATGAACGATATCCATTCATTTTGTATTTACAGACATCATCAATCCTCCAGAGCATTTAATCTTTGCTGAGTAATGCAATTTTTCCTGTCATTTCTCATAGAAGGCTGAAAAAAGTAAACGAAATTATGCCAACCTCTGTGTAGGAAAGACAACATTTTATAAGCAGCAATCATTTAACTACATTAACATTTGGTAATAATTCTTTTTAGGAGCAGATATTTGTATTTGTCTAATCAGGAAGATAGTATTACACTTCATTGACTAATATGTTAAAATTACCTATAACTTCTGCCTTTTCTACATAGAAGCCTAAATACCGGATTACGCCAGGTTCAGTGACAGTCTTGCCAAATAAGTTAAGTTTTGTAAATAGACAGGTAAACAAATAGCCTGGAAAAAGTAGGCTTCAGCATTAGAAAGACTAGTCTTCAGTTCTGCTTATATCATTTGCTAGTTTTGCAGCATTGGGCAATCTGAGGCTCAGTTTCTCATCTGTAAAATGGAATAATATTTACAGTTGATTAAGATTAAATGAGATCATTATATATAAAGCACTTAGTATAGTGCTCGGTATATTATGATTGCTCAATAAATGCTAACATCCTATTTCTCCTCTTTGCCTTACTTCATTCCTTGCAATAATCACTGTGCTCAAGATCATTCAGCTACCAACAGAACCAAGAAGCAGCAACTTCAATGTCATCAGACACAGCATTGCCACATATCACTAGAGTGGACTTGGGTCTGTTAGTTATCTCTCTTAATTTTCCTGTCTATAAACATAGTGTCTAGCAACCTAATGATGAGGCATTAGTGGATCAAAGAAGTAATAAATAAGAAAGTACCTTTTTAATGGTAAAGCACTAATACCTATAATTTTTGAGTAATCATTCGGGGACTAGGAAAGTAGTTGATCTTTGCTCTCATCACCTGTTGTGGACTGATTGTCTGTGTTCCCCTAAAATTCCTATGTTGGACCCTAACCCCCAATGAGATGATATTTGGAGGTGGGGCCTTTGGCAGGTAAATAGGGTTAGATTAGGTCATGAGGGTGGGGTCCTCTTGATGGGATTCATGCCCTTATATGAAAAGAAGAGGTAGAGAGAGACTCTTCCCCTACATGGGTGCGCATAGTGCACACACACACACACACACACACACACACACACACCCCACACACATGCACGCACATACTGAGGAAAGTCCATGTGCAGACATATCCAGAAGTCTACAAACCAGAAAGCTGATCTCAGGAACTGATCTAGGTGCATCTTGATCTTGGTCTTCCTGGCCTCCAGAACTGTGCAAACTAATGTCTGTTGTTTAAGCCACTCAAGCTGTAGTATTTTCTTATAGCAGCCCAAGCCGACTAATATATCACCCTTTAAATTTAAGTCATCAGTGGAAATCCTTTTGAGGGAGGCCTCTAAAGGTTAAAAGACTGTAGGGCAATGGTTCTCAACTTTGGCCATGCATTGGAATCACACAGTGCTTTAAAACCAAACTAAACCAAACAGTGCCTGGCCCCCAGTCCTAGTGATTCTGATTTTATTGGGTGATTTTCATGAGGTATATTCTGAGCATGGAGCAATGTAAAAACTCCTCAAGTGACTCTAATGTGCAGTCAAGATGGAGGAGCACTGTGCTAGTACAGTCTAAACTGTTACTTAGATCAGTGCTTCTCAAACGTTTAATGTGTATATGAATCACCTGGGCATCTTGTTGAAATTTTGATTTAGATACAGAGCATTTGAAGTGGAGTCTGAACAGTACTTGTAACTCCCAGGGGACATCAGTGTTGCTGGTCTGTAGGCCAGCAACACTTTGAGCAGCAAGTGTTTAGCATAGGTTGGCAAATTAGGGCCCATGGGCCAAAGCCAGTCCACTGCTTGCTTTTGTATGCCTCATGAGCTGAGAATGGTTACACATTCTTAAATAATTTTAATAAATCACAAGAAGAATGATATTTCTTGAAACATGCAAATTATATGCAGTTCAAATATCAGTGTCCACAAATGAAACTTTATTGAAACAATGCCATTCTCGTTTATTTTTTGGTATATGATTGCTTTTGTGCTAAAATGGTAGAGTTGAGTTGTTGTGACAGAGACTAAATAATCTTCAAAGACTAAAATATTTACCCTCTGGCCCTGTACAGAAAAAGTTTGCCAACTCCTGGATTAGAGGGTGACTTGGACTCACGAGGGAGTAAATATTATTCTATAGATAGGTCTTTTTTGTTGCTGTTTTTTTTTGGTTTTTGCTCTCAGATTCTCACAGCACCAGTCTTCTGCCTGTTAGCAACAGACTCAAAGATACTGACCTTCTTCTCCTTCTTCAAGTCACTGTGCTATGTCAGGTGTACAGTACTGTGTGTGTCAGAGTTTCTGCAAAGGGTCATCCTATGAGAATGACTGACCAGACCAGTCATTCTCTCTTGCTCCTGTTCAGCCTCACATCATGCTATGCTCTGAATGTTTGTGTCTCCCCAAAATTCATATTTTGAAATTCTAACCCCAAAGGGGTTAGGCCCTGGAGCTATTGGGAAGTGACAAGATCATGAAGGCTCTGTGCTTATAAAAGAGACCCCGGAGATTTAGCTTGACCTTTCCACCATGTGAGGACACAACAAGAAGTCAGCAATCTATGACCTGAAAGAAGGCCTTCACTAGAGTTTGACTATGCTGGCACCCTTATGTTGGACTTCCAGCTTCCAGAACTACGAGAAATAAAATTTTATTGTTTATAGGCCACCCAGTCTGTGGCATTTGTTTAAGCAGCCCGAACGGACTAATATATACTATCATATCATTAAGATGTCCTCACAAACACAGGACTTGTCTAATATACAGAGAAAAACTTTGATTTAAAGCTTGAAAACAAAAACAAATAATTATATTTATTAATCAACAATCTTGTAAAAATGGACATTAAAACTATGTCTTTCTGCCTAAGAGCAGATTAATCTAACCTGATTTAAAATAAAATGATAACATGTTGATGGGGATTTTTCATTAGTATGGGAGCTCGTGATCTTCATACAGAAGCCTTAAAACCACTTCTTTCTTCATCATGAGTCTCAGTTTTACTCTTACCATGAGAAAAAATTACTTAAGATTTCTACCTGTCTCGCATCACCATCTTAGTATCTCATATGTTTAGAGAAGTTTGAAAGCCTGAAGTACTTGAAAACAAACTCCAGTTAATAAATAAATAGGAAAAAATCTGTGAAATGAAAGTGAGAAAAATTACTGCAAGCCAAGCTCTGTTTGTTCTCATGAGGTTACAGAGAACTGGCTATAAGCACACCAATAGTTTATGTCTTCTGAATTCAAAAGGATGGCAAAAGCTATTCTTTTTTAGAGTATAATTATCTTGAAAACACCTTAAAAATTTAACTTATGAAAAATCTTGAATCACATCCAAGCAAGTAACCCTGTTTTAGTTATTCTTCGTAATATCTCAAGTCAAGACTAGTCAACATGATTGTCTCTGGTTTAGTGATTGTCGGGAAACCATGGCTGCTGGTTTAAGTGGTGAATTCTCTGTTAGTTTTGTCTGTCAATAGCCATAACTAGTCCAGCCATGTTGACCTAAGCTGGCCATAATAGGGCAGCTTCCTTCCAGCTCAGTCATTATAAAAATTAATGTGTCAAGAAAGATTTAGTTACCTATTTTTCTCTGAAACTTTCTTTTCATGGGCATCCACTGCTCTTTCTTTGTTTCAGGTACTTGCATCGTTAATAAAAAGAATCATTTAAAAATCAATAAAATAAATAAAGTAAAAACAAATAAATAGAAATATAAGTCATTTATTAGGTTATTCATATCCTGATTTGTTATAATGATACTATGAAATAAGTATGATTACTCCCATAACAACTCAGTGACTTGCCCAAAGTTATACAGTTATTTCATGGAAGAGGCAAAATTCAAACCCAAGGCTCAATGACTCCAGACATAAAACCTTTAATTTGAATCATGTTTACTCCTTCTCACAGAGTGACTCTGAAATCCTACTGTTGAAGTCTATTGTCACATAGAATAGGGAAATTCTGCAGGTTGTGCCCCTTCTTAAAGATTTCTAATGTACGTTAGCCTAATAATGGCTCCAGGCTTATTAACGACATTTCTATATAAATGTACTTATATTTGCTTAACTCTGTATTTCTTAAATTTATTTTCCCATGGACTCTTCCTCTTTTTTTTCACATAACAACTATTAACAATGTGCGAAACACACTTTGAGAAATAAACTGTTGGGCTGACTCATTTACATTCTAGTGTTGAGGATTGTCAGAATTTGAAATCAACTGAGAAAATATTTCAGGACAAAAAAGACAGAGAGGAGGGTGGGGGAGTTGAAGAAGAAGAAAAAGAGGAGGAAGAGAAAGAAAAGAAGAGAAAAGAAAGGAAAGAGAAAGAAAATAGTATATCTTGAATAAACTAAACACAGGAAGAGGAAAGAAAGACACATTATGGCCAAAAACATTCTTTTGGCAAATCATTTGTGGGTTTGAGAGCACCTTAAGATAAATTGACTTTTTAATATGCTAGTATTTTGAAGCAATGAAAAAAAGGTTTTCGCAAGCAGCTAAAACATCTTTCAGTATGTTTTGAGTTCCTGATGGAAGGCCAACAAAATTCAAAAGACACTATCTTTCCCCTCCTGGTATTATTGTAAATTAGGTAATAAAAGACAAGGATACAGATAATATCAATAGCATGGAGTACATGACAAGTGCCCTTGGAAATGTATAAGACACATGCCACAGTAGTTTACAAGAGACTTAATTTGGACACATGACTGTGGAGGATTCTGATTCTTACAAACTGCTGCTTAGAGTTAGACTTCCGGGGGTCAAACCTGGGGGTCCATCACTTAGCTCTGTGTCCTTAAGCAACTTTCTTAACACATCGGCGCCTCAGTTTTCTTATCTATAAAACAATGATAATAAGATAACCTACCTCATGGTGTTGTTGTGGATACTGAAGTGCTTAAAACATTCCTGGCACACGGTATGCTTTATAAGTGTCAGTTACTATTATGTTTTAAATTACTTTTTTGAAATGAATTAGCTAAAAAAAAAAGAGAGAAATCCCTGGGAATGCCTTGGAAGACCAAGATACATAAAGCTAGATGTCCCATTTTGTCCTAAGTAGGTGGGATTCAGGGTTTGAATAGCTGGAGAGATGCATGTCATTCTAGAACTAGGACTTGGCAACTCATAGAAGGTAACTAGCATGAGCAAGTATCCCAAGGATTGTAGTTAGAGCTATGAGCAGGTTGGCCTGGAATTGAAATAGAGGACAATAGCCCATAGGAAACATCATGCTAACAAGAGCCCAAGCTATTGGAATCACCCACCCTGGACTGTAAGTCCAGTCGCTTTCCACTGATCCCAGCTAATAGCACTTGTGTATGGAGAATGTAGAAGAAAAAGGCCACTGTCGGAAGACATAAACTTGGAAGAGAACCATCCTCTAAGGATAGGAAGATTGGTAATGATTTCTTCTCAAAAACCAAGAAATATGTTCAGTCAAACTGAAACTCTGTTTGTATCTTTTGTTGGCAGAGGGTGACTTATTATTTATCTCACAGATGTGTTTGGAAATTGCCGACCAATTAAAATGTATGAAGTTAGCAAAATTGGTTACTCATTTCCCCCAAAATGTATACTGAATGTGCTGAAATTGAGCTTGCTTTCAAAAGTTCAGTGAAGTATACAGATTCCAGTTACTGGTAATGACTTAAAATAAGGCAACAAAAATGCCATAGCTGAGTGTGGTTTTTACCCTTTACTTTTCGTTCTTGATGTGGTCACTGAAAACTGTAATTGAAATGATGGGTTGAGTTATGACTGCCCAAATCTGTCTTTGCTAACGTGGAAGTAAGAGAAAGTGTGGAGGTAGAGGTTGCGGGTGGGGGAGAGGGGTGCTGGGGGAAGGAACAGGCTGCTATGGATGAGGGAGAAAATTCACGTGTTTCTGGATTCCTCATCGTAATTAGTAGTGGCTAAATCCCTAGGGTTTCTTGACAATCTGTTTCATAAAGACTGAGATTAGAGTCTCTCATGTATCAGCTAGTTCACACTGAAATCGCATTCCATTTTAAAATATCTCCACTTGAGCAATATTACCAAACCTTGCAACATAAAATTTACAGTAATTGTAAGAGAAATTTGACTGTTCCTCTATCCACATGGGTCCATATATCTGAAGAACAAATTAAAGGGAAATTCATCCCAGGAGATTTTAAAATAAATTACCAGAGAAAACCGGAACAGAAGGCTGAAAGAAAGACAATAGAAAACTCCCGAAAATGATGCATAAAGAAAGCTACTCTAAAAAAATATGTAACTAGCACACAAAAAACAACACCTCTAAGTGTCAATTCCTTTAAGTCAGTGATTCTCGACTGACTGTCACAATTGGAAGGGGCAGGTATTACTGGCATCTGGTGGGTAGAGGTCGGAAATGCTAACGAGCATCATTCTGCAATGCGTAGGCCAGCCTCCCACAAGAAGGAATTATTCGATTATCCATCCCAAAATGTCAAGCATGCCAAGATTAAGAATTCCTGCTTTCTATGATGCAGAATTTCTCCAAATCCAATGTTTTCTAGCTGGAGTAAATGATTGCTGGTATATTGCCCAGGTCTTTCAGACTTTTTTTTTCTCTTTTTGACAGTATTGGGTAACATAATATTATACAGAAATTAAATAAAATATGAATGTACTATGTAGTGGACATAACTACCACCCAGGTCAAGAAACAGAATATTGCTGACAGCCCAGAACCTTGTCCTCCACCCCCATGCTCATTGCTAGTGAGGGCCTTTTCTCTCCCTTCATTCTCCTGATTTGGTTCCTAGGTCTTCTTTGTAAATTACTACTCAAATATTGACTCTTCAACATTTAGTTTTACCTGTTTTTGAACTTTATGCAATGGACATATACTATGTCTTCTATTGTGTATGTTTTCCTTCACTCATCATTTTGGTGAGTTCTTTCTATCTCTGCTCTTACGTGTAACAGTACTACACCCATTTTAATTTCTGTGTTACATTCCATTCTATGATCACAGTTCATCCATATTATTGTAATAGACATTGGGGTTGTTTTCATTTGGGGACTATTACAAATGATGTTGCTGTGAACACTCCTGTATGCATCCTCTGATGCTCCCATGCACACCATTCTGTTGGGTTTATACTTGGGAGTGGAATTCCTGGGTCTCAGAGTATAAGGATCGTCTACATTAGTAGATAATGTCAAATTCTTTTCATGAGTGGTTGTAAAAAGTTATGCTTCCACATACTGTACTTGAGAGTACCAATTATTACACATTTTCTCCAACACTTGATATTGTCAGTCTTTAATCTTCAACATTCTGACAATATGTCATAGTTTCATATTATGGTTTTAATTTGCATTTCTCTGATTATTAAGAAGGTTTAGTATCTTTTCATATGTTTATTGGATATATATATGTATACATATATATGTGTATATGTGTATATATGTGTATATGTGTATACACACACACACACACACACACACTTTTTTGTGAAGTGTCTCTTCAGATTCCTTGCTCATTTTTCCATAGGGATGTATTTTTCTGTATAGTTCTTTATATAATCTTGACATAAGCCTTCTATAGCTAATTAAGCTAAATATATTTTCTCCCCATCAGTGGCTTGCTTTACATTCTTACGATCGAGTCTTTAATGAACAGAAGTTTTTAATTATAATATAGTCAGTCAAATGTATACATCTTTTTATACCCTGTTTAAACATTTTCTCCTACCTCGCAATCATGAAGACAAGCATTTTTCTATGTTACAAAATTTTTATTATTTTGCCTTTCATTTTAGGCCTATATTCCACTTTGGGCTGATTGAGATATATGGTGTGAGATAGAAGTTTGTTTATCTGTCTGTCTATCTATCTATCTATCTATCTATCTATCTATCTATCTATCTATCTATCTATCTGTCTGTCTGTCTGTCTGTCTGTCTGTCTGTCTGTCTGTCTATCTATCTATCTATCTATCTATCTATCTATCTATCTATCTATCTATCTATCATCTATTTCAGTGCATACTCTCAGCAATATTCATTGAAATAACTGTGTTTTCCTCACTGTATGACATGGTTGTCATAAATCAAATGTTCATACATACATAGATCTGCTCTTTTGACCTTCAATTTAATTCAGTGGTGTGTTGATTTTTGAGTTAATCTCACATTAACTCACAATGATTACAGCTTTATAGTAATCTTAATATCTGTAGAGTAAATCCTGACACTTTCTTCTTAGAGAATGTCTCAGCTCTCTTTAGCCTTTTTATTTTAATGTGAATCTTAAAATCAGCTTTTCAATTTCTATACACCACACATACATGCACACATTTTAGAATTAATATTCCATTACACCAAATTTATAACTTTTTCATATTGAGTTTTTCAGCCCATAACAAAATAAAGCTCTCCATTTAGGAAGGTTTTCTTTAATTTACCTCATTCATGTTTTATAGTTTTTTATATAGGTCTAAGATAACACAACGGGTAGAATTGTCAACTCAGATATATGTGCAATAGCAAACATCAATAATAATTCAATAGCAAACATTACTAATAATTTAAAGAATACAGAGTAAAGAATATAAGACTAAGGCAAGGTGTCTTTCCTTTGGAAAAGCCCCGAACCAGTAACACAGCTCTCTAAAGATTCTTTCTCTTCTGTGGTAGGGTGTATCCTGGTTTAGATTTAACATATAATGTGCAAGCAACGTGTGTGGACTATTGCTCACACAAAAGGAACCGTTTTGCTTGGAGATCATCCCCATTTGCACTCAACAAATTACACTGCTTATGTGACATTCTCCAGCCCGTCATGCCCTCAAAAAGCCATATGTTCCAGGTTATCTTTATAAGAGGTAGGTAATGCTAAAAACATTTTATTAGAAAAAAGACTCTCATTTATCTTTCTGTTGCTATATACCAGTAGCATGCTTACCAGGAAGTAGGGTTACTAGCATGTTTACCAGGGGATTGACCTGGCCATTCCTTTTTTATGGGCATCTCTAGAAAAGAGGGAATTGTTTACAGGCTTGCTATTACCATTCTCCTTTAAAATATCTTTGTTAGGTATACTTCTAACTATATGTTATTGGTGCTATTTTAAATAATATATATCTTTTAACTATCACTTCTAACTACTCATTGTTGGTATGTAGAAATATAATTTTTTAATATTAATTTTGTTTTCAGTAATCCTAAAAACTCATTAATTCTAATAATTTTTCTGTTGATTATATTTTCTAGTACCTGATCATATCATTTACCACAATGAAAGCTTTTTTTTCTTCCTTTCTTTCTTCAATTCTTATATGTTTTTGTTTATTTATTTTTCCATCTCATTTCACTGGCTGGGGTGTCCAGTGTAATGTTGAATAGAAGTGGTGATAGCAGGCATCACTGCTTCCTTCCTGATTGCAAAGGAAAATATGTCAATGTCTTACCACTAAGTCTGATATTCACTATAGTTTTTTTATAGACAATGTATATCAGATTAAGGAAGATCCCTTCAATTCTCAATTTTAAAATAAAAGGAGGTTAGTTTCATCAAATGATTTTTTTGGGAAGTACTCATTGAGATGATCACATATTTGTCCTTTATTTTATTTATGTGATATCCTATTGATAGATTTTTGTTAAATATTAAAACAAATTTGCATTTCTGGAATAAATTCAACTTGACTACGATATTAGATATCAATACATCACAAAATTCAATTTGCTAATATTTTGAAAGCATTTTTGCATCTGTATTCATGAGTGAGATTATTATTTCTTCCTCAAATTTTGAATAATGGGCTGATGAAACCACCTGGGTTTCACAGACTCTTTAATCCAAACTTCCTAATATCAAGTTCCTAATATCACAGGGCTAACCCAGTGATATACATATATGAAACAGCAGGAAATAGAGTATAAAAAAAGTCAAAAATGGTAATCATTACATAATTGGAAAACATTTCAATGCATTGAGGAACACATAAACTTAAAAATAGACACACACACACACACACACACACACACGAATGAACAAGCCAACGACATTTGCTAGTAGCCACCATTTTCTGAGTCCCAACTTTAAGGTTTCAGCATACAGTGAATGCTCTAAAATATTGAGCCTGCAACAACCTCTTACTACCTATAGCTTTAATCATAAATTACTTGTTTTACCTCACTCTACATAGCACATTTCATCCTGCTCCTAAACCTAAATATTTCAGAATATTATTCTGAATGGTCCCTGTGAGACTGAAATTGATGTGGATAGGATCTTCTAAGACTATTACTTTTTATGCCCCTCTGAGAGGATAGAAGCAAATCTAAACAGATAAGAACTATTGGCTTTCACTTTTAATTCATGAAACCTTTTTGGACACAAGCTCCATGATCTCTTCTATCCATGCTATCTATACTAACCATAGTAATGTCCGTACTATTGCGAGTTGCCTACAGCAAACAGCAAGTAAATGGTGGGTACGGCTAAACCCAAATCATCTGACCCAGCCAACAGGTTTTCCAATAGAATTCTATTACTTCACTGACATTCTTGACATTATACATTCAGAGATCATCAACTGTCCAAATAGGAAGTTATTCCTGACGTGAAGTTCAAGAGAAGTATGCACAGTGAGGAATGAGGAGAGAGGAATTCCTACATTTATGCATAAGGATTATACTTTACATCTTCTATGGAACAAAGAAAGAATCTAGGAGCAAAGAGAATTTTTTTCTTCCAAACTGAGGAATGCACTTTCCCATTTGCCCCAGAGAGAAAAGGGTTTATCATTCCCTCACTAGCAGCAATATTATAGAACCCAAATGAAGACAATCACACAATAATCCTTTTTCATTTTGATGAGCATCTGGTCTTTAGCTGCAAAATTCTGTCCTTTACCCTTCTATTAAATAATTAAAAAAATAAAATCACATTATACTAATATATGGAATTGTTTGACTCTTCATGTTAAGTTTGCTTCTGCAGGTTTCTAACAATTGTGTCGATGATTGGAATGGAAGTAAGGTACAGAGGCAGCCTATACGTGTGCTGATGAACCTCTGATAAATGGTGGAAAAAATCAAAATTTAATCACAAAGTATCTATAATGAGGGTTTTAAACAGCCTATTCATGAATTGGAATCTTTCTTCACCAGACTGTCTTACCAAATTCTGCAGCAGGCTATGAAGAGACTATATTTATGGCTCATTAATAAAGATAGCTTTCTAAAAAGCATGTCTTTTACATAATCATAAAGATGAGGGAATTTTTAAAGGAATTATATCATTGAAAAAATGATTGATGTGTCTGATCAGCAATGATTCTATTCTTAATTCAACTGAGATTTTATATTTGAATAATTCCTGCAAGTGTATTTTCTGTCCAAATACATTTTTGATTGGTAGTAAATGTTACTAGTTATTTAGTTTTCAGCCTACAGTCTGATCTGATATGATCCTCTGTCTTTTATATGGCCTTGATTGGCATTCTAAAAGTTCATGTTTGGAGACTGAAAGAGAAATTGTCTGACATACCACCTGAGGGGATAATGTGAAGAAACTGCAGTGGATGAAACAGTCACTCTGGCAATTATGAGATGTGAGAACAATACGCAGCTCTGTATTTGAGAGCGGTGAGAGAAATTTCTTTTCTATTTCTACATGATTTATCAAAAACTGATCCAAGAACCTCTTGAAAATTTCTGTTTACCAGTTTATGAAATAATACCATTAAAAAAACCTTAATTAATATTTCCAAAGCTGTATGTGTTTCTGAAGAATATTCCTAAGCTCAAACAAATTTGCTCATTAATCTTGATATTTGACCATCAGGCTGCCAGGCTATTAATGATCATCTATAACATCTTCACAGTCCCCGTTAATACTGCTACTGTTGCTACCACCTACATAACCATTATCAGCTGCCACTATTGAGGCCCTGTCACGTACAATGAAACAATGTGCTTTGCATGCATTATCTCATTTCATCCTCATAATACATGGAGTAAGTAGTCTACCGATCTTTTATATGTGAGAAATCAGATTTAGATAGTTAAGTGACCTGAGTGAGATAACCCAGGTAAAAAGTTGGCAGTGCCTGGGATTGATTCAAGGCATTCTGATTTCAAAACCCAAGGTTTTTAACCACTAAGATAGTCTGTTTTTAATCTGCTATAGAGTTGAAAACCAGGTGGTCAATCTCACTAGAACTGCGTCTAATGGGAAAATATGTAAGTACTGCATTTGGTTTAAGAAATTCTCTTGAAAGCTATGTATCTGAACTTTAGACTAGCAGGTTCCAGTCAATGTTGTGGAAAGCAGAATTATTAGGTCTATGAAACTACATGAAAATAGCTTAAAATAGACATTACTACTCTTCAGATGTGTGTATTTAAAGCCAGAAGTTGATTTAAATGCACTAATAAATACACAGATTCTGGAGCTAGATTTCTTGGGTTCATATCCAGTTGGCTGACTTTGGTTTAATTATGTCTCAGTTTTCCATATTTAGAATGAGTTTAATAATAGTAAGTACCTACCTCATAAGACTTATGTGAGGATAAAATGAATTTAATTTATATAACTCTTAAAATACTTCTCAATTCCCCTAGTAAGCACGATGCGTTTCCTTGGGTGCCAAATACATAAACTAATTTTAAGAGATCTGCAGCTATTTTTTGGATTAACATGAAAACATTGAAGACCACTGCTCTAGAACAGATACATTGAGACATCTTATTTGGTTGTTTCAGAGACCCTCTGTGCATTTTTATAAGTTATTATTTGTGTTCTGGATAATTCAGAATGCTGGAAAAATATCCTATGCATATATATTTCTAACATGCTTCTCTGAAGCGTGTTAGAAATTTATATGCATATAATTTGCACTTAGGTGCTGAATCAAAGTCAATAAAAATGACACTATCTCAGAGATTAACGTTTAATATAAAGGCAACATGACAGTCATAATCTTAATACAATGGAAAAAGGAAAATATAAGAAAATACATTTTTGTCTTTTTTTACTGTTTCATTTTTATGTTTGGCGAAGTAGACTATTATCGTCATTTTTTTGTTTCATTAACGCAGTTTGTCTAATGTAATTCTTTCCCTGCCCATACGTACATACAAGTAAATAAGTTTCTCATCAAGTGAATTTTGAGCTCTGACTTTACATTACTTATTATTTTTCTTCTTAAGTTAAAACTGGTCTATGCTCTGAATGCTATTTGATAAGCCCCTGTATTTACTTGTGTTTAAAGGTTCTACTATAGTCTATTTAAAGTCATTTCTTGGCAGCCTTAGATAATTGCAGATGAAAAGGCTGAAAGTGTAATTTTTTTTCCGTCCAGGAAAGTGAGGAAGGGTACTGCCAAAGCTAAGTAGAAGGATTGCAATGAGGAAATAATTAAAGGCAGGAAAAACAATTTGGATATATCACAGTATATATACACACACACACACACCCCTCAACCCAAAATTGGAGATGAAAAAAACTTAAGGTAGTAGGTAGCTCAGACATTAGCATCTCAAAGCCTGAGAACTGAGGCGCCATTTTGTACAATAGTTACTTAAGGAAACTGAGTGTCCTACGGGATTTGAACAATGAGCAGGAAGTCTGAGGTGATATAAAAAAAAAAAAAAATACTAAACATTTCCTACTTACATTTTCTCTCACATAGAAGAAAATACATTCATTTTTGATGTGAGAATGGAAAACAAAAAATGTACATCTGACATACACTCTAAAAAAATGTCAAGTCAGTCTGTTGTATATGTGGCACCAAAGGGGACAATACCAGCACTTCCTTTGTCTCTCTGGCTGTTCTTTACAATGTTTCATGTTCCTGGGGTGCCATTCTCAGTGTCCAAAGGACATTTACTTTTTCACATTCTAAATTCTGTATTCCCCTTTATCTGTGGTTTCACTTTCTGTAGTTTGTTATCCATGGCTAACCTCAGTTCAAAAATATTATATAGAACATTCCAGAAATGAACAATTCATAAGTTTTAAACCACAGGCCATTCTGAATAGTATGACGAAATCTTGTGTAATCTTGCTCTGTCCAGCTTGAGACATGAGTCATTCCTTTGTCCAGTATATCCATGCTACATATGCTCCCTGCCTATTACTCACTTAGTAGCCACCTCAGTTACAAGATCAGTTATGAGAGAGAGAGGGGAGCGAGAAAGAGAGAGACAGACAGACAGACAGACAGACAGAAACAGAGAGAGAGAGAGAGAGAGAGAGAAACAGAAACAGAGACAGAGAGACAGAGACAGAGACAGAGAGACAGAGACAGAGAGACAGAGGCTACATTCATATAACTTTAATTACAGCATGTAGTTATAGTTGTTTTATTTATTATTAGTTATTGTTGTTAATCTCTTCTTGTACCTAATTTATAAATTAAACTGTGTCATAGATATGTATGTATAGGAAAAAAACATAGTATACATAGGGTTTGGTACTATCTGCTGAGAGTCTTGGAACATATCCCCTGCAGATAAGGGAGGACTACTATACCACGGGACAAAAAAGAAGGTTAACAGCTTCTAAACAATTTCTCTACTACATGAGCAAAAGTTCTCTCTCTCTCTTTCTTTTTTTTTTTTTTTTTTTTTTAAGGGCAATTGTTCTCGAATTGGAATGTGCATATTGGCTTCAGTCTTTTCAATAAAGCTACTGAGCTCATCCTACGGTTCGATTCCGGTAAGTTCATGTGGAGCGTAAAATTTGCAATTTTATCAGGTTGCCAGATGACTTTGATGCTGCTGGTTGTGAGATTGCACTTTGAGAAAACACTAGTGTAGAGATTCATGTTAAGGGGCCAGGGGTTTACCAAACTTTTTCTGGTATGCTGGGAATTATCTAGAGAACATTATATTTAGCTGGTGTCTGGCACCACCCCCCAGAAATCTGATTTCATTGGTATGGGGTATAACGTGACCACTGGGATTTTACAGTGCTCCCCATATGATTCTGATGTGTAGCAAAGTTTGGGTACTGGTACATTAGGCTATTCCTCTTCTTGGAACAACATCTAGCAAAATTCCAGTCAAAAACTTTAATGCCCTTGTTCCTTGTCCTTTTGTTTTCACTCATATTTAGCTGGCAAAAATCCCAAGTTTGGATCAATCCATTAGCTACATTTTTCATCTTTATCCATGTTGCTGTGCACTTCTGGGGAAAATAATGCAATCATATATATATAGGGATGCAACAGAGCACTAAAAATTCACTTTTATAGATCAGCAGGGCCCTCAAATGTTTTTAATTGTTATTATACAAGACCTGATTCAGTTCACTTATTGTCACATGCACGTTCTCTCTCACATATGGGCTCTTTTTCTTGCTCTTTGTGTGTGTGTGTGTGTGTGTGTGTGTGTGTGTGTGTGTGTGTAAATCTATATATTAAGCACTCCCAACAGCTTAAAATCCATCTCAGTGGTACTCAACTGGGAGCAATTTTGCTCCAGGGAGGACATTGGGCAATGTCTGGAGATAATTTGGTTGTCACAATTGGTTGCAAAGGGCTGCCTTACTGGCATTTCGTGAGTAGAGGCCAGCGATGCAGCTAAACATCATACAATGCACAGGACAGGCCCCTCAACAAGGATTATTCAGCCCAAAATATCAATAGTGCTATAGTTGAAAAACACTACTACCTCCAGACCACTTTTCCCAACTCTCAGCGGACAATCATTGCTTGAACTTTACGAAGAAGAGAAAGCTTACTGCTCCTCAAACCTTCACACTCACATAATTAAACATTTGGTTTAGTTTGGTTTAATTTCTGTTTGGTTTTGTTTCTGTAGACAAGCAAATCCTCTATAGCTAACAATCACACAGGCGCTCCTCCTCCAATTCTTGATCTATCTGATCATTTCTGGAAGCTAAAAAGTCTTAAAATGAGTACTCATTTATTCATTCACTTATTAGCATATTTACTTGGGAAATATTTATTATCTACCATGTGTCAGGTATGTGCAAAGTGCTAGGAATATAATGCTGAGCAAACCAGACATAGTCTCTATCTTAATTGATCTTAATGTCCAGTAGAAAAGACACACATTAATTAAATAATTTCCCAAACAAATTTTAATTACAAAATGTAATCAATGCTAAGTAAGCTTTTTATTTGTGAATTTGACCTAGTATAAGGGATCAGTGTTGGCTTCTGGTTAAGTTTGGTTAGCTGAGCAGCAGGGATGGGAATGGGAGAAGGATGGACTGCTGGCAGAAGGAGCAGCATGCATTGAGGTCCTCAGGCCTGCTGTCTGAAGCATGTCTCATCGGGGGAGGTTTGAAAGAAGGTTAATGCTGCTGGAGAACAGATAAGAGTGAAAGAACGCACAGATGAAATGGGAGATCAAGAAAAGACCAATTCTTTAATTCTTTCATTCATTCAACAAATAAATATTGAGTACTTCCTGTGAATCAGGCCTTGCTTTAGACACAGGAGATTTAGCAGTTAAGTATATTATTGTGGGTGATATAGAGAGTAAACAAAATAAATAAGAAAAATATGTTGTATGTTAGTAATCTCTGCTGAAGAGACAAACAGAATGGAGAAGTGGACAAAGGAATATGGTGAGAGTGGTAAGTTTCTGTTTTTACATAACATGGTGACATTTGGGTAAACCTGAGGAGAATGAGGGAGCAGGCAATGCATGGGGAAACACCTTTCCTGGCAGAGGGACCAGCAAAAGCAAAAGCCTTGAGGTGATACTTGCCTATTCCATTTGAGGAAGAGCAGTGAAGCCTGTGCGTCTGAGGCAGAAAGAGCAAAGCAGAGAACAGAAAGAGGAAAGGGCCAAAAGAAGGACAGAGGGAATTAAAAACATAACCAACTTTATGCTGTCGAAAAGAAACTCACCTCAAATAAAATGATACAGGCAGGTGTCTAGAAAAAGGATGAGAAGATATATATCATGCAAACATAAATCAAAGGAAAGCAGGAATGATTACAGTAATATAAAATAGACTTTGGAGCAAAGGAAACTGCTAGAGACAAAGAGGAACATTATATAATGTAAAAGGGCAAATCTACCAGGAAAAAATCGGAATCCTAAATGTGTATACATCAAAAAACAAAGCTGTAAAATATATGAAGCAAAAAGTAGTTGAACTAAAAGGAGAATAGACATGTCCACCATTGTAGGTAGAGACTTTGGCACACTCTCTCAACAACTGATAAAACAGCTAAATAGAACATTAGCAGGTGTATAAAAGAACTCAGAATTATCAACTAAGATCTTATTGACAGTTACAGTACACTCCATGTAACAGCAGCAGGATGCACATTCTTTTCAAGTGCTCACAAAATATAAATCCAGATAAATCATGTCCTGTGTCATCAAACAAACCTCAATACATTTAGAATAATTGAAATCATATGGAGTGTGTTTCTATACCACAATGAAATTAAACTATACATCAATATAAGAAAGATCAAAGGAATATTTCCAATTACCTGGAAACTAAAAATATATACTGATCAATAGGTCAAAGAAAAAGTCTCAAGAGAAATTTAAAAAAATACATGGAATTGAATGAACTTGAAATATAGGACATCCCAATTTGTGAGAAACAGCTAAAATGCTGCAGCAAGGGAAATTTATAGCATTGTGTGTGTGTGTGTGTGTGTGTGTGTGTGTATAAACACATTAGAAAATAGGAGAAGTTTAAAATTAATAATATAAACTCCCATGTCAAGAATCAGAAAGAAGTGCAAAATAAGCCCCAAATCAGCAGAAGGAAATAACAAAGAGCAGAAATCAATGAAGGTAAAAACAGAACAGTAGAGAAAATCAATGAAACAGACTTGGTTCTTTAAAAAGATCAGGAAAGTCAACAAACTTCTAGCAAAATCAACAAAGAAAAAAAGAGAAAACAAAATTTACCAATATCAGGAATGAAACAGGGACTATCACTAGTGACCTTGAAGATATCAAAAGAATAATAACGGAAAACTACGAACAACTCTACATGCATAAATTTGACAATTTAGAGGCAATGGACTCATTCCTCAAAAATACCAACTAGCATAATTCACTTAGTGAGAAATAGAGAATTTAAGTAGTCCTATAACTATTAAGGAAATTGAATTCATAATTTTATAACTCCAACAAAAGAAATTTCTAGGCACAAATGGTTTCAGTGGCAAGTTCTCCCAAACATCAATTCTACACAAGCACTTACAGAGAACAGAAAAGGAAGGAGTACTTCCCAATTCATTTTATGAAGCTAGTATTACTCTGATACAAAACCTAGATAAAGATATATCCCTTTTCTTCTCCCCAAAATAAAATATGAATGAAAGAAAACCACAGACCCATCTCCTACTCACATACCGATATTGAAATCTTTAATGAAACATTAACAAACAGAATACAGCAACATATAAAAAGAATTATACACCCTTATCAAGTGAGGTTTATTCAAGGGATGCAAGGTTGTTTCAATATTTGAAAATCAACCAATGTAATCTACCATGTTTACAAGCTAAAGAAGAAAAATCACATGATCATGTCAATCAATGCCGAAAAAGCATTTGACAAAATTCAACACCTCCATTAATGATAAAAACTCTCAGGAATTTAGGAATAGAGGGAAACAACTAGAAAAAGAGCAAATATAAAAATCTTACAGGTAATATTATACTTAATGTAGCAATTGCTTTTCCTCCTAAGATCAGGGACAAAGCAAGGATGTAGCTCTCATCATTCTTATTTAACATAATACTGGAAATTCTAGCTAGTGTAATAGTGCAATTAAAGAACATTTCTTACAACTGCATGTGAATCTACAATTATCTCAAAAGTAAAAAGTTTAATGTAAAAAGTATTTATCCTCAGCTTAACATATGGATATGTTGGCACAGCTTCTATTTGGTGCAATCATTAGTTAGTAAGTGTCCTGCTACACCCCCTCTGCTCTTCTACCTTATCTTCCTTCCAGCAAAAATGAACAAGAATTGTCACTCAAAAGGCTAACCTTATAACCAGCTCTTTTTTCTGCCCAATTAGATATGCTTGCAGTGTAGGCCAAAGGGCAGGGAGCTCTCGAAATTAACTTAAGACTCACCCTCCCTTTTGCTTGATCTGTCTAGATAAGAGATGTATTGCCTAAGTTCCCCTCTGAAAATCTCACTCTCTGTGACTGCCTATAACCCATAGCAACTCCCATGGTCTGTAACTGCCTGAGGACAAATTAACCAATTGGCTCATGCCAGCTGTAACTGGGAGGATAAGCCCTATAAAAGCAAGGTTGCCTCTGAGCTCGGGGCCCAGATCTTCAGAGCACTAGCTCTTCTGGGACCGCTGGAGTAATAAACCTGAGTTCTCCAACTCTCTGAGTGGTGCTTGGTTTCTCACTGGTCTGCTTTTTCTGCAACAATAATAGAGGCTTTATTTTGAGATGTTGCTTCTCCACGGTGGTTCATCCTCAACCATCTATTGCCTTAAACTTAACAGGCCACATCAGCCATTGTGAGATGAAAGTTTGCAATGCAGCATTATGGTTAGAGATGGCCTTAACTTTACTAAAAATGGAGGACAAAATTGAAGCAATTACTCATTTTATTTAGGGATTCTTAACCTCATTTTTCTTGACTTTTATTTTCAATATTATATTGTGAGAAAATTGTCAGATACTCTGAAAGAATGATAAAAAACAATAATATAATATTTAAACAAAATAATTTACTCTTTGGAGCTAGAATATAGTTTGTGTTTTTAAAGAAAATATGTAGAGTGGTTGTTTTATGAATAGCTGTATTTTTGGAAAGACTGAGGGCTGTCTGGATGATGGTGCTAGAACAGTGTTTTTAAGTTATTCTGGGTCTTTAGAAGCCAATGATCGATCCTTATTATACACGTTTTAAAATGTTTTTCCAGGCCAGTCATCTTTGCCATCATTTTAATCATCAAATACTTATGGAGAGTTTTACAGTCTGTGTGGCTTTCACAGCAGTGCCAGAAATCTCTAAAAGACTAAGCAACCCTATTCACACCAGGACTTGTTAAGCAAATTTCATTTATTCATGAAGTACCTATTCAACCTATTAAAAGGACATAATCAAAAAGAGAAGATAATGTTAAAAGTGCCAGCTAGCCAGCCCTACTACAAAGAGTTTATGAGAAAGATGTATAACCAAGAGATTTTTTTCATATGTTGCATACAGTAAAGAAGTATTTTTAAGGTTATAATTCTTAACATGGTGAGTAAATTAAAATGAATGAAAAGTAAATTAATTTCTAGAGGTAATAAAAGCAACATCTTACTAATAGTAAATGGAAACATATGATACAGATTTTATATAACTGTAGTACAAAACGACATGGTTAAAGATCCAAAGAACACCAAATGTGGCCATAATTCTGCTCTGCTTTATGAAAGAAAGTTGACCTTCAGACTTGTAAAATTGGAAAAAATAAAAAACACCATAAAGAATAGGGAACAAGTAATAGGAATAAAAGTATTTTTCTTGAGTTTCTTTAGTTTGCAAAATGTACTTTATCATTTCTCACCTGGGTATTAAATCTTATGTCAAGCTGAAGAGCTATTAGTGAAAAGAAAGCAAAGAAATGGCTTCTCAAAGAGCAAGTTTATTGCGTACATCTGAACACTTATCTTGTAGGTGCCAAATTACAACGACTACAGCATATAAAAGTAAAACCCTTCACAAAACATGAACTTTTCTCAACCCTCAGAATTGTAGGGAAATTTATGTGTTTTCACGTTGAATACTGAAAAATAAATTCTCATTCCCTCATATTCTCTCCCTCTCCCTCTCCCTCTCCGTCTCCTTCTCCTCATCCCTCTCACACACACACCACTGGGTATAATTCAATCTCTTTTTAGTTACCATTGCATCCTATAGGCTAATGTTTCCTATTTGCTTATGATCCAGAACAGAGCTATAATGATCACTTTACACTTTACATTTACAGAGCATTTCATATATTTTAACAGCTTTATAAATGTATTTTATTTATTGCTTGTAGCACATGTCTTATATATGGCTGAAAACGCTGACCTGGTTCAAAGACATCAGCAAAAGAGAAGTGAAGTGAATTGTCCTTCCTACAAAGTGTAGGGTCTTCTGAAAGAGCCTATAAGTGAAAGGAAAAACTATAGTTTAAGACATCATCTCTACAGAGATGACTCTAAGGTTCTT
This sequence comes from Pteropus vampyrus, assembly GCF_000151845.1. NCBI lineage: Eukaryota > Metazoa > Chordata > Mammalia > Chiroptera > Pteropodidae > Pteropus > Pteropus vampyrus. The sequence goes on from NW_011888920.1 coordinate 778,138, forward strand.
TCCTAAATTTCCCTCCTGAGCTCCAGAAGAGGCCTACCTTCAGAAACGCATGCCAGGTAGCTTCATGTGCATATTTCATTTGCACTTAACCCGTGTACCTAAACCTCAGTATCTCTTGTCTTTGGTTTCCCACATTGTGTTAATTTGTGGCACCTTTCTCTCTACAACCCAGATAGGAAACTCAAACCCTTTTTTTTTTGACTCTGTGTGTTTTCTTTTACATTTTATCCAGCCAGTCGTCTAATCCTATATTCTTTCTCTACAAAACATCTTGACTTCCTTTCTTCATTGTCATCCCCCTGCTACCTCCTATCATCCAGACCATCATTGCTTGTCATGTAGATTGTGGTAATCAGTCTTCTTCTCTGCTATTTCAGGACATCCACATGGTATTGATCACTCTCCTCATCAACGACTGCAGCATATCTCCATTAACGACTGAATCAAGCACAATCCTCATTCTCATGTTCAACACCCTGGATAATCTTTTCTTCAGACTGACCTATGTGCACCCTAGCCTTCTACAATCTTGACTTATCTGAAAACACAATCTCGACTTATCTGAAAACACACCCAAGCGTTTTTGCTGGCTCCCGCTCTATTTGTGGATTAACACACCAAACACCATTGCCCATTTTCTTCTGTTGAAATCCTTCCCAGTTTCAAATACCACACCTCCATGAAACCTCTTCCTACCCTCCTCTCACCTCCTGCCATACTGTCATTTTTTCTCTAATTGTACCTCCTCTATTATTATAATTATTTGTGCATCTTTTCCTTTCTCCTAGATCCTAGGCTTCTTGAAAGCAGAAACTTTAATTTTAATCATCTTATTTTCTCAAACATCCAGGTCTAAGATTCAATATAGTGGAGAGTGTGTATGTATTTAACTGAAGTAAATTGAATCAAAGTGGAGATGGAGTTGAGAATTTTTAAATTTTATCTAATGGAGTCACCTTTCTCTTATCCAGCTTTCAAAAACTGCTTCAAAAATGCTGCCTAACTGGTACAAAAACACATCTTTTAGTCTCCCGGAAAGATTATTAAGTTTGAGTATATGTATTTAAAGTTGATTAAAGCTGGGATTATCAGTAATGTCAACGAAGGATAGGAAAACATTGCAAATCCAGTGCTAGTTTGTATCATCAACAAATACTCATTTGTTACCAGTATTAATCCAAACAGACTATCCAGTGTAAACTAATAATTGGTTGGGACTACAGCTACAAATAGAAATAAAAATTAAAGTTATTGTCAAGTTATTTTCTGTTACTGTGCTACAATTTTGGTTTTTACCTATGGTAATAATTTCTATCCTTAATGCTAGAGGACAATTTTATAATTGTTTACCTATCATTTATTTATTCATTCTTCCTCTTATTTAACAAATATTTGTTGGGCAACTAGACATAGAAGGATCAAAAATTATCCCCATTTTTGCTCTTAAATTGGAAAGATAGACTTGAAGCTCATTGTAATAACTGTATCTATGGATGTAGAGGTGTTCTAAGG
>NW_011888920.1:779699-794101 GCF_000151845.1 Pteropus vampyrus
CTCATATTCTCTCCCTCTCCCTCTCCCTCTCCGTCTCCTTCTCCTCATCCCTCTCACACACACACCACTGGGTATAATTCAATCTCTTTTTAGTTACCATTGCATCCTATAGGCTAATGTTTCCTACTTGCTTATGATCCAGAACAGAGCTATAATGATCACTTTACACTTTACATTTACAGAGCATTTCATATATTTTAACAGCTTTATAAATGTATTTTATTTATTGCTTGTAGCACATGTCTTATATATGGCTGAAAACGCTGACCTGGTTCAAAGACATCAGCAAAAGAGAAGTGAAGTGAATTGTCCTTCCTACAAAGTGTAGGGTCTTCTGAAAGAGCCTATAAGTGAAAGGAAAAACTATAGTCTAAGACATCATCTCTACAGAGATGACTCTAAGGTTCTTTCCTAAATTTCCCTCCTGAGCTCCAGAAGAGGCCTACCTTCAGAAACGCATGCCAGGTAGCTTCATGTGCATATTTCATTTGCACTTAACCCGTGTACCTAAACCTCAGTATCTCTTGTCTTTGGTTTCCCACATTGTGTTAATTTGTGGCACCTTTCTCTCTACAACCCAGATAGGAAACTCAAACCCTTTTTTTTTTGACTCTGTGTGTTTTCTTTTACATTTTATCCAGCCAGTCGTCTAATCCTATATTCTTTCTCTACAAAACATCTTGACTTCCTTTCTTCATTGTCATCCCCCTGCTACCTCCTATCATCCAGACCATCATTGCTTGTCATGTAGATTGTGGTAATCAGTCTTCTTCTCTGCTATTTCAGGACATCCACATGGTATTGATCACTCTCCTCATCAACGACTGCAGCATATCTCCATTAACGACTGAATCAAGCACAATCCTCATTCTCATGTTCAACACCCTGGATAATCTTTTCTTCAGACTGACCTATGTGCACCCTAGCCTTCTACAATCTTGACTTATCTGAAAACACAATCTCGACTTATCTGAAAACACACCCAAGCGTTTTTGCTGGCTCCCGCTCTATTTGTGGATTAACACACCAAACACCATTGCCCATTTTCTTCTGTTGAAATCCTTCCCAGTTTCAAATACCACACCTCCATGAAACCTCTTCCTACCCTCCTCTCACCTCCTGCCATACTGTCATTTTTTCTCTAATTGTACCTCCTCTATTATTATAATTATTTGTGCATCTTTTCCTTTCTCCTAGATCCTAGGCTTCTTGAAAGCAGAAACTTTAATTTTAATCATCTTATTTTCTCAAACATCCAGGTCTAAGATTCAATATAGTGGAGAGTGTGTATGTATTTAACTGAAGTAAATTGAATCAAAGTGGAGATGGAGTTGAGAATTTTTAAATTTTATCTAATGGAGTCACCTTTCTCTTATCCAGCTTTCAAAAACTGCTTCAAAAATGCTGCCTAACTGGTACAAAAACACATCTTTTAGTCTCCCGGAAAGATTATTAAGTTTGAGTATATGTATTTAAAGTTGATTAAAGCTGGGATTATCAGTAATGTCAACGAAGGATAGGAAAACATTGCAAATCCAGTGCTAGTTTGTATCATCAACAAATACTCATTTGTTACCAGTATTAATCCAAACAGACTATCCAGTGTAAACTAATAATTGGTTGGGACTACAGCTACAAATAGAAATAAAAATTAAAGTTATTGTCAAGTTATTTTCTGTTACTGTGCTACAATTTTGGTTTTTACCTATGGTAATAATTTCTATCCTTAATGCTAGAGGACAATTTTATAATTGTTTACCTATCATTTATTTATTCATTCTTCCTCTTATTTAACAAATATTTGTTGGGCAACTAGACATAGAAGGATCAAAAATTATCCCCATTTTTGCTCTTAAATTGGAAAGATAGACTTGAAGCTCATTGTAATAACTGTATCTATGGATGTAGAGGTGTTCTAAGGATTGTAGTTTATGAGGGAAAGAGAATGTAGGTTTCCCTAGGAAAGACAGAAAACCTTTCAGAAATGCTGAAACATTTGCACAGAGAATTGGAGAATTTCTAGTTTGTCTCCCCAAAAAAGGGAGGTAACAGCATTCTAAAGGAAAAGGAGATGCATGTGAAAAGTTCTGGGGTGGCGAGACACCATGTCAGACTTGGAGGCTGAGTCTGCACAATTGGGACCAGAGGAAGGGCAGAAGTTGTGTCTGTAGGCTGACTAAGCCACCTCAGGGAAAGCTTGGTAAGACTTTTAGACTGTATGCAGGCCTCAAGACATGAGATATGGAAAGAACCCAAGTAAAGGGATGCTTCAGATTTTATTGTAGAAATATAATTCTATAACATTTGGATAACAAGGCAGACAGTGGTGAATGAATGAGCCCACTTCTTAGCAGTAAATCAATGAAAAGTTCATTCCCACTACTGGTGGGTCAGTAGCATCAACAGGCATTTCTTTACTTAGGCTATAAAAAGGATTTCCATCCAGACCAAAGCTTTAAGGCAGAAGAGAGTAAATTATATCAAAGTGACATTCAATCATTTTTTAAAGTATGAAAAGATTCAAAGACTGATCCTGCCTGGGCCATGTAGAATTCATCCCAGATGAGTAAATGCCTGTCTGTATCCCAACGAGGTCAGAGGAGGAAATGCCACCTGGGCTTGCAATGATACACAGACCTCAGTCTGGAAGTCCTTTTGGTCTAACTTAAATTTATTTTCTTATAGTTTAAGTTCATTTCCTCTTTTCCATCCTTGGGGAAGGTAAAGAACAGATGGTTGTAAAACACCAGATAATGACCCTTTATAGACTGTAGACACACATATTAAATCATCTCTCAGCCATCACTTTCCTGAGCTGCACAATAGAAACTCCCTATCAGTTTCATTCTTAGATTTGCTGTGCTAAATTTGTATCTTTGTTTTCTTTTTATTATGCTTGCATATTTACTCTTTTATTTTATTAAATTTATCAGGGTAACATTGATTAATAGAATTATATAGGTTTCAAGCATACAATTCTATAATGGATCATCTGTATATTGCATTGTGTGTTCACCACCCAAAGTCAAATCTCCTATCACCATATATTTGGTCCCCTTTACTGTTTTCTACCTCCCCCCACCCCTCTTTCTCTCTGGTAACCACCACACATCTGTGTCTACGAATTTTTGTTTGTTTTTTGTCTTGTTTATTCATTACTTTCAGTTTTATATCACACGCAGGAGTGAAATCGTATGGTTCTTGATTTTTTCTCATCTTTGTTTTCTTATAGCAATTGTCCAGCTCTTTTTCATCTTGCTTAGATGTTCACCCACAAATAAAAGAAATGTTTTTAACAAATATATAATTATTTCCAAGTGCATTGGAAACATTTCTTCTGGAATCTCTAATCATGTAACAGTCCGGTGTCATGTTACATTTAAAAACAAAACAAAATAAAACAGCAGCAGCGTGTTCCTAGTTGACATCTTGAGAATACTAGGGTTTTCATATACTTTTAGTAAATATGTATAGAGCCAATCTTCCCATCTCATGTTAGTAAACTCTAAACTATTTTTTTAAATCGCTACAGTAATTTGTTTCACTTGTTTGAATCCCTTTGTCCCTTGTCATGTAATTTCTTCTTCTTCTTCTTCTTCTTCTTCTTCTTCTTTTTTTATTTCTGGCATTTTTCTCCTTCTTTGGCATTGCTTGACAATTATTATTTACTTTACCTTGAGTTACAGTCAGAACCATTTCAGATTTTCTGTATCCCTGCACTTTTAAAGATCTTACAACTCTTTGCCCTTTTGAAAGTGGCATGGACTTCCCTTTGTACCAGGCTTTTTCCGGAGCAGGCAGAGGCCTTTGGCTGTGCTACTCCCCTGTCCCACCCCACACACTCATTTTCAAGCTCCCTAAAACAAAAACAAAAACAAACAAACAAAAAACCACTGAAGATTGAGTAATGACATTTATTGAGCACTCACTTTGGGCTAGACACTGGAATGGGCCGAGGGAAAACTGAAGTGTCTGATCCCTGCTCATCTAGCATATTCTGCATAAGTCAGATTCAGCAGAATAAAACTCTAAAGAGTTAAATCAGAAAAATCTCTAAGAATTTAAGTGTAAGAAGCCTTGAGAGTCCCTGTAATAAAGTATAAAAAAAGGTCTAAAAAAGGTAATAAGACTGTTGTTGTAATCTCATCTGGACCAGAAGTTAGTGAGCCCCAGAGAAACTGGGTAATACATAATCATGGCATTGATCTGTACAAGAATTCTGAAGCGGATAATGAACCCTATTTTATAGATGAGGTTTGGCTAGTGATTATCAGCATGCCACACCACTCCAGGGACCTTTCATTGTATTCTGCAAGAATGGCGCTCCCTAAAGCACAACTGGGAGCTCTAGACTTGGAGTGTAGACCTGACAAATTCCAAGTTTATCCTGCTAAACAGCCAAGGTCTGTCTGGATTTAAATCACCTCATTCTTCTGGAGCTAATAAACCCAGAGAGGTGACCAGGACTTCGCAATCAATGGGGTCTGCAAGGTGTTTGTCAAGTCTATGCTACTAAGGAAGTTTTCTATTTCCTTTGGTCTTGGTGAGGAGATTTTTATCCTCCCCTAGAAATGACTTTGGTGCTGGGCTTTTGTTCTAGGAGATCTCAGCCTTGAGTTTTGTTTGCTAGTTTACTTCCTCCCCTGCATTCTTGTTTAGGTTCCCAGCCATATTTTCCCCCTCTGCTTATTTGTTCAAGAGCAACTGTCTGTGTCATTTCCTTCATCTCTGGCATATCCTTTTCTTTTCTTTTTTTTTTTTTTTTATGGCCAGGGGCATTCTAAGGGCCTGTGATGTGGCTGGCGACATGCAAACCTGTGATCAGAGGGTTTAGGACCCTTGGAGGACTGACAATAGGGTTGCTGCCAGCTCAGCTCCCAAGCCTGCAGACGCTCAGTTCCTGAACAAAAATAGGCCCAAGTTTCTGCTACAACAAGCCAAGATTCCACCCTTCTCAGTGAAAGGAAACAGACATTCACACATTCCTGCATGCTGTGTTTGTGTAATTGGTGTCCTCACTAACTCAAGTGCACTTTCCCACTGGGTTACTTTTCGCCCACGTTGTTTTTGCTTTTTTTTTTTTTAGTACAGGTCACAGTTTAAGTATAACTTTAGGTTTCTGAAACTCTTGTCTCATCTATTATTCCAAAGCTATCTGAGTTCAGCTTAACATGGCCTAACATAAATTTTAAAATAATTATTTTCTTATAAAAATTATAATATGTTCATTACAAAATTAAAAAAAAAGAAAAATATGAATAGAAAAATCACCTCTAATCCCACAACTAGAACATAATAGTTACTATTTATATGTGTATAGTTCCAATTTGTTTCTAAGGCATAGACACATACTGATAAAAAATAAAATAATATTCCTATGGTTTTGTTTCAGTAGTTTACTTGTTTTAACTGTTAACGTTTTAGGTATTTTTTTAAAAAATATTTTATATAAAATTTTTACAAAGTTTCACTCTATATTTTTAATTGAAGTCTATTTCCATACAATAAAATGTACCAACTTCCAGTGTTCAAATATATGTATAACCACCACAACCAATATGAAAGCATTCTCATTATTTGGAAGAGTTACCTGGTATCCCTGTCCCTTCCCAGTCAATCTTCAGCTTCACTCCCTGTTTCAGGCAACTACTGATCTGCTTTATATCACTATATATGAGATTTATCATTTCTATAGTATATACAGTATTCTTTCACTTAGTAAAATTCTTACACATGTTAATAATCACATATGATTATACTCACGTATACTTTAAAATCTGCTTTTTTTTTTTCATTTAAAAAATGCAGTTGACCTGGTCAAAAATTCACACATTACTCTTGACTCTCCAAAAACTTTGTTGTCTCTTATTATCCTCCAGGGAATTGGTTTCAGGAGCCCCGAGAGATATCAAAATCTACCCCCGTACAAAATGGTGTAGAGCAGTACATACAGTAGGCCCTCTGCATCTGTGGACACCCAGCCAAGGATTGAAAACAGCACATGTATCAATTGAAAAAAACCCACATGTAAGTGGCCCCATGTCATTCAAAGGTCAACTGTATATCATGAACATTTTTTCACATCATTCAAAGGTCATTCAAAGGTCAACTGTATATCATGAACATTTTTTCACATCACTAATTATTTTTTAAAAAATAGTTTTCAGTGACTACATAGTATTTTGTTTTAGGGATATACCATAATTTATCTGTTACATAAGATATTATTGTTAATTATCTTTATGGTTTCAATGGTTTCCTTTTATAATTAAAAAATGATTATTCTTGGATACATATGTTTGTGTACATGACCTAATTTCTGTGGAATAAATTTTTTATTAAAAAACTTACTAAGTTATAGGGCAGGCAGCTTCTAAAGGCTTTTACTACATATTGTGCCAATTTAATCTCCCACAAGCATCATATAAAAATATGTGAGGAAAAATAGTGTTTTGAAGCTGGAAGGGAAGCTGGAGAAAAATCTGAGACCAATGGGAGGACATACCTATGGAGCTCTTTTAAAATTCACCTGCATTTTATTCTAATTTGGTTTTTATGAGGCCTAAGTAGCTGTTGTTTCTTGTTTTCAATTCTGCAGATGATTCTGTTGCATACACATTAAGAATCACCTCATTTTTACAGATGAAAAAAACTGAAGTCAGGAGAGGCTAATTAAAGCCTCCTGATTCCCTGTATACTCTTTTCACTTCAATGGGGTGGACTTCCCTCATAATCGATCACTCATTATCTGGAAACCAACAACAATAAACAACCACCCCCACAACTCTCTACCCCTCAGAAGCCACAGTTAAACAGATAGGTCCTTCCTTGCTGGACCTACACTTTAAAAAAGTACTTTATGGTAATGAAGTTGATAATAGTGTCAGGAGCACCTGAGAGGGCTCTCCAAATGAAAAGGACCCCAAACAAAGGGTAATTCAAGAATCTACTTGGAAGGTATAGCCAAAATCTGAAGTAAATCTTCCATTTACAGGCCATACCTCCTATGTCTGGGAGTAAAAAATAGATTTACAATAACAGAAAACACCACACACACACACACACACACACACACACACACACACGCTCAAGTGCACAGTAGGTCTTTGACTTTGTTCCTACTACTGCAGGAATTCCAGTCCCACCCCCAATTCCCAGCTCCAGTTCTTCACATTCCTCAGAGGAGACAGAAAAGCAAAGAACTGTCTCACTTGAGCCCAGGAAGAAGTCCTTTTACCTATCATACCTACCGCACTGGGCCTGTTGTTTGTTTTCTTCTCCTGCTGTCCAGCTCCTGGAAGTGATAGCTCCTGCTTCTGCCATCTTCCATCACAGCCATGAAGTAATTGCTGAAGCAAGATATCTTTTACAGCTTCTCCTCTCCAGATGCAGACTGCCCCAGCTTGCTGCCCAAGCTATCTTGTCTATTTCTTAACTTCACTTGGCTCCAACAGTCATCTTGGAATGAAGTAAATGCTTTTGACCCAACCGTCATTAAAGAAACTACATGCATTGCATCTTTGAGCTCTCAATATCTGACAGAGATTTTAGTGAGTAGATTCTTTGAGATTTTATCCACTATTGATTACAGTCACTCACCTTGTGACTAGACATGAGTCTGGAGAGCAACCTTGTGAATCTTGACTCTTTTCCTTTAGAGTAAATTCTTTCTCGGGAGCCCCTGAAGGAAATAATCCCTTATATAAATGGAGAGTTGGTTCATCCTCCTCAAGAGATCTCCAGGTTTGTCTGCCTCCTGGAGGGAACCTAGAGTGACTGACAGGGAGGGATTATTACCTGTGCATTCCTAGACACATTATTCAGCATATCATCAATTCCCATAATCACATTTCATTTGCAAGGAATTGGGATTTCAGGTGCAAATTATAAAGCCACAGAAAAATACTCCTAGAGAGGGCCTTTAAGCTTTCGCAAATAAGAACTTATAAAAAGATAAGTTTAAGTCGAATCATGCAGGGCTCCTAAAGCACTTTTCAGCATCTATAACACAGACAAGAGTGATTTTTCCCACACACAAGTCCAAGAAAGTAGTTTGATAAAAGGAAACATCTTCATAAATCATGGAAGGAAGAACTGCTTGCAACACCAGCTCTGAGAACAATTCCCTTGGGGAGAATAAACTTGCCTCTTCTCTCATGTCTCTTTCAGTGCTGTTGACCCCCAGATCTCCGAGTATTGATATATTTAACCCTTTCACAAATTGGCATAGGAGCGGCCTTGATAACCAATCACTTGCCCTTCCTGTTTGACTGTCAAATTATATTTAATGGAAACTTTTGTTAACTAGTGAACTCAAGACTCTATTTGTAGAATGAATCACATTTTACTTAAAAAAAATGAGAGCATCAGGAAGTAGATGGGGAAAATTTTTGTCTATGGATATCCATGAAATTACTAATGGCCACCTGACTAATCTCCAAAAATAAGTTAGCTGATGCAACTTCCTCAAGTCGCAAATTCTGGTGTGCAAAAATGTTGCTTTCTCTGTTTTCCTTAATTTCTACCTTGAGACCTAGTACTATAGGCTTCTCTATGGTGACTAAAGTCACTCAGAGATTTCTCTATTATTTAAAATTCAAACACAGACAAACTCAGAAACTCTACCTTACCCCAGCAACAGACAGAAACTAAAATGTTGCATCATTGGTGAGAAGAGGAAATAAGCAATTTCTCAAACATTTTATTCTAAAATCTTCCTATCTCTCATTTAGATTAAAGCTTTTAAGCTTAAAATTAAGAATATAAAATTTGAGGTTTAGGTTCCCCTTCCCTCAACCATTGGACAATGTCAGCCACATATCTCCTAGCTAAGTGTATATGTGTTGGGGGGAGGGTGGGGAGGGGGGTGTGGTGCAGGATTAAGGCAAATGCAAGGGAAATTCCATATGTGGATGGTATTTATGTCATGTATCACTTCACCATATAAGCCTGATTAAGGTTTATGAAGGTGACATAGGATGAGTAAGAGGTGGCCATGACCTTTCCTGCAGCTTCCCTCTGATTTCCCTATTTCTCTGATTCTTTGGGGACGAATCTAAGGACTCTGTTGGCTCTTCCAGAGGTTCCTATGGGTAGGAAAATCTGTATTCCTTTGTCTTCAACTTCCTCCAGGATCTGAAGCCTGCTTTGTTGAACAGGCCAGAAGGCGAGTTCCCTCCTAGGCTTCCTCCTCATACTCCTCCCGTCCCATGCACTCATTGGCTCTGTCTCTTTGCCTCATTACCTCTAACCTCCGTGGGTCCAATTCTTTGCTTCACCTTCTTATACATAAAGATTCCCATATATAAATTCTGTACTTTCTAAATGTTATCTTTATTTAATACATTTTTATTTTATAACCCTCCTTATCTAACTTTTAGGCATGTTGCCACGTTTTCCACATTATTTCTTCTGATTATGACATCAGAAGAATATGATATTGGGATGCACTCCAATATCATATTGGCTTTTGCTGTATCTTTTTCTTTGACTAGATAGTGAGTTCCTTAAATGTAGGGAACATCACTAATTTAGCACCCTGTGTAGAGCCTAACACATAGTAGATGTTCAATGCATGTTTAATGAATAATTAATAAATGTATCTTTTCTGCTAATAAAGAATGTCAGATATGCTTTTAAAAGACTCATCTGCTTATGGTGTATGTACTCAAGGTGAAAGCTGGAGGCAATCTGCAGTCATTTAAATAACTTATCATTACTTACCGATTTGCTGTAAAAGGAGATATTGTTTAATCTTCTTCCAAGTAATAATTCAAAGCCTGAAGATCAGGAGACTTCAGACTCTGACAATAAGACAGGAGTCAGCTTAGTCTATCAGAAGATACTGATTTATTAATACCACAACAGAGCCACAACGACTGTGTTTCCTAAGCTACACTCCAGTTTTGTTCTCTATTACCTGGGATTGAACTACATATCAGGTATTATGATCAAAATTCATTGCTAGCTGTGCATCAAGTACCAAAATGAGAAAAAGTAGCAGAATATCACAGTCCCATTCCCAATATTTGCATTTTGACATGATTAGAGGAATTCCGAGCATTTTGTAGGTTTATAGATCTCTTCCAAATTTTTTAAGTTATATATTAACTTCAATTTAAAGTTGAATAAACTACCACTTGTGTTTTGAGGTATTTGTCCAATGTTACATATAGTAGGTATAGAAAAAAATAGCATTAGAATTCTAAAGATATAAAAATTTGTCTGAATTTGTTGTCCCTTGAAAGGTACTTGCAACAATGATAAAGACTTTAGAAATATTTACAAGAAGGAATTAAAAATATGTTAAACTAAGATTCCAAATACAGTTTATTTTAGAAGACACAAGAACAACTAGACTCTCACCAGCTCCAAAACTGTAAAACTGTGAAAGCTATTGCAAATACTTAGAAGTCATGTTTTTCATTGTGTTTTTATTTTCACATTTAAATATTCACTGAACACTACCGAGTCACTTATTCTGACTCCCTGAAATAAAAAGATGTGACACAATGCCAAACCAACACTAAGGTCAATTTCGCTGATAAAGTCTTGTTAAAAATGCTTAGTGAAATATTATCCACATTCAAAATGTTAATAAATACCAACTTGCCTTTACTAGGGTGAAGTTAGAGATAATAATGTTACATATTAATGCTTTTCTTCTACTAATGAATAGAAGCTAGTTCTCACCAACCAAAGTAACATTACTCAAAGCAGAAACTTCAGTTGCAATGTTTAAGAATTTCTCAGACTATGTCAACACAACAATTGGAAACAATTGATACTGATGTGGCTATCAATAATTTTGAAATTTTCCCAATAGTCGACCCCACAAAATGCAGTGCCATTATTTACTGTGTCTGACTTGACTACTAGGACTTCTTTAATTTGATCATGCCACTTTACTAGAATATTCATTCTCCTCTTCCAGAATATCACAAGGCACATGGATATTCTAGAGCTCAGTGGTTTGGAGCTTGGAATTTGTTCCTAGCTCATCACTTTACTGGCTATATGGTCCCAAACAAGTCGCTTAATCTCTCTGAGCCCTAGTTTCCTAACCTGTAAAATGGGGTTAAGAATCATTGTTCTTCTGTTAGAATTAAAATAATATAACTGAAGTATTTAGTATAGAGATGATTAATAACCAATAAATGATATTTAATAAGCAATTTTTATTGAGGATTAATTCTCAGGTCGTGCCTCTCATTTTACATCACTAGAGACAAACGTGGCAGTGTTTAGTGTCAGCATGAGAAACCAGTAGTTAAATAATTCAGTTAATGATTTGAGAATAGTCATGTTAAGTAGACAAGGTCAGTATCAAAGATGGATAACAGGTGTGGAAAGTTATAAGGAGAAAGCATTTTGCAAATATCCAATAATATTTTAATCTAACTTCTTAATGAGGGGACAGTCTCGTTGCACCAGAAGAACAAATATTTATTGAGAACCCCTATGTTCAAGGCCAGATACTGAAGAGGCATACAGAAATTTATTTACTAAATATTTACTATGTGTCAGGCACGTACTAATTCACTTTATGTGCTAGAGTAATAACGGTGAATAACAGAATCAAATTCTCTGCTCTAGTAGAGTTTACATTCTAGTGTAAGAAAAATAAAGGTACTATTCCTTTCTTTAAGGCATCTACTATTTATTTGTGACATGAACTGTTACATTAAGAAAGAAGTATAACAGCAATAGCAACAATAGCAACAACAAAGGAAAAAGAAATGTCACTCAGAGACTGAGAAAGGAACTCATAGTGTCAAAGAAACCTCAGTTCACATCCAGTTCTGATAACACCTTTGGGCAATAGGCATTTTATTAGAGTCTCATGTTTTTATCTTTTAAAAAGCATAATAGTTACTTTGTGAGATTGTTATTTTTTTAATTTTTTTTTTATTTAAATATAGTTGGTATACAATTTTATATTGGTTATGATAGTTTCAGGTATGGAATATAGTGATTTAATATTTTTATACCTTACAATGTGATCACCCCACTAATTATAGTAATCATCTGTTACCATATTAACTAATCACAATATTATTGACTATATTCCCCTTCCCCTTTTCACCCATTGCCCCAACCCCTCCCTTCTGGTAATTATCTCTTTGGTCTCTGTTTCTATGAGTCTGTTTTTGTTTTATTCATTTACTTGTTTTGTTTTTAGATTCCACATATAAGTTAAACCATATGATATTTGTCTTTTTCTATCTTATTCCACTTACATAACATCCTATAGATCCATTTATGTTGTCACAAGTGGCAAGATTTTACTCTTTTTTTATTGCTGCTTAATATTCTATTGTGTGTCTATATATATATAGACATACACACATGTGTATATTACATCTTTTTTATCCATTCATCTATCAATGGACAGCTAGGTTGCCTCCATATCTTGGCTATTGTAAATAATGCTGCAATAAACATAGGGCTGCATAATGAATAAGTCAAATTACATGTGTAAATCATTTCATAGAGTGACATGGATCCATGCACGTCTTCAATGAGAAGAAGATTGATCAGTGCCTCAAAGGACAAGTAGGATTTCGCTAGACAGAGAAGGAAAGTACATTCTAGGCCAAAGAAAAGACTTGATGAAAGCCATGAATTTGGAAAAGTACAAAGAGTATTTGGAAGAAACTGAGTTGAACAATTTGGCTACAGCAGAGTTCATGGTAATAAGCAGGTAGAGAAACAACTCAAATAGGTGAGCCTTGGATGATTCACAAAAGAATTTCTGAGAGTTAGAATAGCTCTCATACATATATAGACATTGAAACACAGAATGATTAAGTGAATTATATCAGGTTGTATCATTAATAGTAAAAGTTGCATCCCAATATCCATCTGACACTTTGTCTCCTCGATGGCCTGCCCAGTGGTTAAGACAATATCTTATCCTTTTCATCAATTTGTATCTGAACACTCACAGCCTGTTAGACATTTTTTATAATATACAGCAGATATCTTGCCCGACCCTCTAGTTTAAGTGTTGCATTTATGGTGAGGAAAAAAAGCAATTCTAAAACGACCAAGGGGAATGAAAAACAAGGGACTATTTCTCAAAAATGAGATAGCGCTTTGCAAAAAATGAACTGACTTTATGATGCCATCTGGAAAATGCTTTTGTATTCCTGATACAGTGCACTGAGCATAACGTAAAGTTGACTAACCAGCTCTGAAATGCTCTTTTTTGTGCTTCCTCACATATGGATGTAGCCTACAGGAATAAATGTTATTAGTCCTTGGACAGGACATCTGGTGTGACTCCTTAGCAATAAGGTGTACAATTCTTGGGTGAATTTCAACAGAGCACATCAGCTTAACTTTTGAAACTTTCCAAGGCTGAGCCAGTCCCTGGCGACTAACCATGTTCAGAAACTAGCACTTCCAAACCATACTTTAATCAAGGAGATTTTTTCCTCCTTCCTCCCTCTCCTTTTTTCCCTCCTTCCTTTCCTTCCTTTGTTCATTCCCTCCTCGTTCCCTCGCTTCTTTTCTTCCTTTCTTCCAACATAACGAATGTCTGTGATATGTAACACACTGTGGTATTCTCAGACAAAAATTCAAATGGATTTGAATTCTAAGATATTATATCACAGTCAGACCTGTCACCTCGCAGGGCTGGCAGATGCTCCTCACAGTTTCTTCCAAAGGAACAGCAGTCCTTCCACATAATTTATTGTAATTGGATAGTGGGATCATGGGCAGAGACATTCTTCTCATTTCTCAAATTTAGTAATAGAACCTAATTTTAACACCAGTAGAAAAGATTTAGAAGCTCATAAATGAAAGAAACTTTCATTAATTTGAATAGGAATTAAGCTGAAGTTAACTTTGCTTTATAAAAAAAAGTTGCCAATAAAATAGTCTAATACTTACATAAGAACATTTAATTTGCTTAAGAGAACAAATTGCTCTCAAGCAATTTAAAACACCAATTTACAGATAAACAACCAGTGTATTAAATACAAATCATTCTTCTCTACTTATTGAAGTAGCTTCCCAACAACTTTCTTGACGAGACTTAATTAGCCAAACTTGAATTACTTTATTTAATTGAAATGAATAGATGATTTCTATATAAATTATTGTTTTATTGAGATTGACTCCTCCATTTGGTCTACATGGTGAAAATTAACAAATCCACTTTTAAAAACAATTATTCTTTCTTTATAATTTACAATAATGGTCAATATATTAATATTTATATGGAGACTAATTATTTGATTGGCTAGTTGTATGGGTATTTTTGCCTCATTCTAACTCTAACTGACTTTTTTGGGGGTATACTTAGTCAATCCACAGACAAGACAGAATGTAAATCTGGTGAGTTTGGCCATATCACATTTATTGAATGTTTAGTATGTGCTAGGGTCTATGGC
>NW_011888920.1:795161-829333 GCF_000151845.1 Pteropus vampyrus
GACTGACAGGCTATATATTGGAGTTCCCATAACTCCTTCCTTGGGTTTGATTATTTGCTAGAGCAGCTCAGCTCACAGAACTCAGAGAAATGTTTTTTTACATTTACAAGTCTACCATACAATAAAGGATAGGATGAAGAATACAGATAGACAGACAGGTGAAGAGATATATAGGGAGAGGTCTGAGCACAGGTGCTTCTGTTCTCATGGAGGTAGGATGCACTACTCTCTTAGCATGTAGATATGTTCACCAACCCAGAAGCTCTCTCTTCACTGTAATATTGGGATTTTTATGAAGGTCTTATCACATAGGCATGATTGATTATTAACTCAATCTCTAGGCCCCCTCCCCTTCCAGGAGGATGGGGTTTGGGACTGAAAATTCCAAGAGTCTAACCATTGCTTGGTCTTTGTGATGACCAGCTCCCATACAGAAGCTATCCAGGAACCACCTCATTAGAACAAAAGACACTGCTATCACCCAGGATTCCAAGGGATTTAGGAGCTCTATGTTGAGACCAGGATTGAAGACCAATATACATATATTTTCTCTTAGTTCACAGATCTCAATTCTCCATCTCTAACCCTGACATCTCCCATCTGTCAGATTTATATACTCCACTGCTAACTTATTTACATCATGTCTAACAGGCAACCGAAACTTACACAGCCAATAGCAGCACACTTGATTTTTCTCCTTCAAACTCACTTTTCTAATATTTCTCATCCTCAGAAAATAGCACCACCATTAGCCTTCTTGCTCAAGATAAAGATCTTAAGATTCGAGATCTCACACCAAATCCTTCTACGAGTCCTCCAGATTTTCCTCCACTTTTCTCTGTTTGCACTTACATAACCTGGTCCAATCACCTTCCCATATGTTTTCTCCAATAACCTCCTAACAAGCATCTCAGCAGCCTCTCAGGCTTTCCATGTGAATTCCTGTCTGCCCAGAAGCAATGTGCTGTATTTAAATGTAACTCCTCTCCTTAAAATCTTCCAATGCCTTCTCATTGTGTTTAAATTAAACTCAAAACTTTTTACCTTGGTTCATAAAACCACTTAAGATCCAGCCTCTGCCAAAATTGTCAGCCTCATTCCGATCACTATTTTCCTGTCCACTATCTCCAGCCGCTCTGATCTGAGTCTCACATTCTCAGGCTCATTCCTCTCTTTGGACCTTTGCCCAGGTTTTTCCCCTTCTGGAAATAGGTTCTCTTTGATCATCCATTGGCTGGCTCCTTTATATCACTTCGAATGTCCACTTCAAATGTCACCTCCAGAGAAGCTTCCTAATCACTCAGTTTGAAGTAGCTCTATCATTTCACCTCTTTAGATTCTCTACACCGAGCCATTTATAACCTGATGTTGATTTTTATTGTCTGCCTTTCTTTCCAACAACAACAACAACGACGACAACGACAACAACAACACACACATACACACACACGCACGCACGTGTGCATGCACACCTAAAATACAAGCTTCATGAGAATGAGAATCTTGTCTTTTGTGTTTTTGTTGCTCTGATTTCAACACTGAGTGTGTAATAATCAATAAAAGATAATTAATGAATTTATTAAATTGTAGTTGCTGTGTATTAATGGTCCTTCTTAAGGCCGAAGACAACTTTCATCTCCCATACCTCTTACCATATTCCATGACAGGACTGGTTTTGATACAGTGACTGCACCAGATAGACTGAAAGAGGCAGAAGGAAAAGACAACCTATTTGCAGAAGCTGAGGGGCTATCTAGACCACTACACACTATTTAGCATCTGGTAAGTGAGCTCTAAATCGCAAGTGATACTTGGTAAACAATATATTCCAACTTGAAGTAATGGTAGTCTCTATTTGCAAGAACTTAGTGATTGAAAATTCTCATCAGGTGACAGTGGGAAGTGCACACAGGCAAGCATGACAGTCTCTGAGCAGGAGCCCAGCCACCTGACTGGGGTTTAGAGGCCAAATTTCAAGCCCAGGAAGAAAAAAAGAATAACAGACACCAAGGGCAGAACCTCTGTTCTAGGAACAAATGAACATTAAATGTGCTGACAAACTTGAGAAACCCAAGTTCAAAGAACAAAGTGAAGTTTCACATATTAACAGAAAGCACAAAGAAGGGGTATGGCTCAAGAGTCAAGCAAAAGCCCACCCTCAGGGCTCAGGGTTGGACAGGTACAGGTGACTTGAAGCCAAGTGCTTGGCTAAAAGTGAACTTGAGAGTGAAGGAGGCCGCAATGTGAGGCTGTGTTCCCAGCAGTGGGCAGTCCAGTCAGATGGAAAGGCTCTATCGATTGCCTTTCACTGCATCATAATGCTGTCAGACGCGATACCTGAAAGCCCATCTTTCTGCCTGCTGCTCCTGATCAATATGATAGATCTTCCCCTTAGAGGTCTGTCTGAATCCTATTATTCTGCCTACATGCATGTGGAGCTAAATTAATGATGATGACTCATGGGCTTAAGAGCATCTGTAAACTGTTATTATCACCATCCACACCAGTACTTTATTGATTTCCTCTATTAGGCACTGATTCAGTTTATGACCAATTTTTTAAGAAGCCAATAGGTTAACCTCCTTTTTCCTCTCTACAAATATTTAGGGTAAGTGCAGACCCAATCAGGGGTGGTTTGTCTCTGTCTAAGCACTAGACTAGTGACAATGTGGAATTAGGTATATCTAGTAAAACCTAAACCCTGTTGATATTCTTTCCTCGAGGCTCAGGGCAAAAAGAAGTTTTTTGGAGTTAACTTCATCACACTGGTATATGAACTCAATTTACCAAACAACTAAATAAAACATTACAACTTATAAATACACAAGAACAAAATTTAGGTCTGGTCGCTGATCATACTTGGCATACAGATTGCTTAACAACTCTGATCAAGGATGATTAGGGATATATATCACTCCGGCTATTCTGAACTGCTGTTAACTTTAGTTGCGATGTTTTCTTTTGGGGTTGACAGGGGGCTTATTGACTCCCTCTGGTGAGTGATTCAGTGCTTAGTTATTATAATTTCAATCAGGTTTTTAATGCCCTTTCTGCAGAGTCACATGTCTTCTTCCTCACAGTAGACCTCAATCAGTAGCTGGCACACAGTGAACATTCAAGAAATAATACTGAAAGAGTGAATGAATGCTCTTTCCTTGGTAGTGTTAAGTCTCTACTACACACACATGGGATGTCAGTGACTGTAGCCCTGGCCCAGGGTTTTGTTAGTGTTGTAGAAATAAAGAAGGCCTGGGTGTTGCAACAGTAAGAAAATTTGACAAAGCAATTTTTAATAACTATTGAATAAGCACGAGTTCATTAGTTCGGTGAGGCACATATAGAGACGTATGCATATGCAAATGCACAGATAGACATATGAGCATGGGTATTTAGTGAATGTATGTATTCCTGCCCAGTATATGTATTACATTGCTCATCTACATGGAGGGCTAGGACTGTGTGATGTTCGTTCTTGTTAAATCATCTCTTCCGCACAGCAAAGAGTCATTGGTTGTAATCTAATTCACAGGCAATGCTCTAGGGAAGGCAAATAATTTTAAGCTTGCTTTTCTCTTCACCTGTATCTCACTTCTTCACTTTTTCAAACACAGATCTTTTCTCAAAATTCACCATTTGTACAAACTTTTTGGGAAGGAAATCAACTAGAAGAATTTAAGTGTATTTGGATGTGAGGGAAATATCTAGAGTGCTTCCCCTGTAGGATCAACAGAAGGATTTGAAATGGATGAGATGCTTCTTTGCGGGAAGCGGCAGTGATGAACGCCATTAGCAAATAACAGGGGCTAAATACTGGAAGATGTAAAAGCAGCTCTCAGCCTAAACTAGTTGCATAATCCTCATCTAGCCAATGACCTACTTCATTAAAACATCACCTCTTATTTAACAGGTCATTTAAACATTTTCCACTTTTTAAGAAAGTTCCAATGTATATGCTAGACATAGAGATTACAACACTATTTTTCTTTGGAGACTTTATATTGTAAATATTGAGTGGAGAATGATGAACAGGAAACTTCAGATGTTACATTCTATTTAAGCATCTGTTCAGCCAATATGTCACTACGTATTATAACCTGCTTCAATCACATTTGGTTCACTGTTAATCAAAATCAAAATTCCTGCTTTGCACAATAGCTTTTTTAGTGTTGTTTTCAGAGCTTGAATCTAAGAAAGCATATTTTAATGATTATCAAGGGACAAGCCCCTTTAAAGGTTTCTGCTGTGGAATGTCCATATTATGGATTTTTATGGTTAAAAGGTGTTAATCATTACAAAAATAATCTGAAAAGCTAGGGAAACTAAGAAACTAACAGTCAATTACATAATCGTTCTTTTCCTCCAACTTGTTCAATCTATTATAAATAAAACTATATATCAGGACTACTGAATAAAAATAAACAGAATACATTAATCTGTCCTCTCTGTTCTTTCTAATTTTTCTTATATCAGATTGATTGAAAGTTTTTTTTTCTCAAATCTATAAACTTTTAAAGTTTTTGTTTTTATACTGTATTGTTTTGAGGAAAAGAAATCAGCAGTATCTTAATGTATAGGATGTGTTGCCCTTGCTTACAATATTGATATCAAAAGAGTCTCACAGATAAAACCAAATGAAAGTTTTCTACATCAAGAGTCATCAATCCTTTATTTCAAGATTTAGCAAAAAAGGTGTTTGTTTGTTTTTTTCCTATCACTTGGGGCTTGCTTCTTTGGTCAATTTCTACAGAAATAATTAGGACTTTTCTTGTTACTCTCTAAGTAGATTTTTCTAGTTTCTTTTTGTAGAAAAGAGGAATTATTTTATGTTGAAACTCTCTGAGCACTCACAGAAAGTGTGATGGCAAAATGGAAGTGACAGGAGCCTGTTCCAGTGAGAGAGACAGATATGCAGAGAGTTAAATCTGATGGGAAAAGAGAATGGAAGCTCTTTAGCAAAACAAAGAAGCCCAAGAGAATGTGCCAACTGAAAAATCAAATCTAAATATAAACATTTTATTAAACTTGCATTAATGAAAAGTGCTTGTATTTCCATTTGAGGCCCATTTTTTAGAGTCAAAGAAACCCATGGATTTTATTTCTATTGAAGATGACTGAGGATTTGGGGCAAATCATCTTGAGACTGATTCATTTCTGCCCTTCTCTATCCGTGATAAAAGGCATTGCTCATGTGCCATGGAGAGTCTCAAGGCTTACTGAGCTCTGTAGTTTCCTCAATTAAAACTTAAATTATCTAGCATATACTTTTGGCTAAGGATCACTTTATCTCATTTTTAAAGAATTATCTTCTCATAAGTGGAAAATAAATTGCATATAACATTAATAAATATTGCTCCTCTCTCAAACTCCTTTTGCCTAAGGAACTGTATAGTTTCTCAAGCATGATGTGTATTTCTAAGTCTCACTAACAGCAAGGAAAGGAAGTGAGGAAAATTTATGCATATACACAGAATATACACAGAAGTAAACACACACACACACACACACATATCTCTTGGGTATAAACACTAATGAAGCAAGGATGTTTTGGTGGTGTGTGTATAACTCATTTATTGGATAATTAAAACTTGTTCAGATGCAAGGAGACAGCAACTATATTATTTTTCACGGCTTTCACTTTAAACCCACTCTTCCTTTTCTTTCTCTAAATGAACTCTTAGTTCCCATACCACTTTCTGCCGTGTTCAGATATTAACAAATTGTGTTATAATCCAGGTAATTCTAACATCTATCTTCAAATTCTTATCAATTTAAAGCTCCTCTTGCTCCCAGCTTGCACCTGACTCAGTGACAAGGCAGGATGTGGTCATCTCTCTTTCCACAAACTTGCTCTTCCATCACTCCCTATCCGCTCACTAGCTATCTCTGACTCTACAGAGTTAGACGGGAGAGGGAAGGGGCAGAGACAACCATGTATGACTGACAGCTACACAGCTGACTCTGAAGTCCTCCGCTTAAGATGGAGGTCAAGATACCAGCTCTCTCTCTTGGATGATTTTGGTGGATATTTAGGACCACAGCCATTGAAGATCTTGCACCTAAAATCCTTTGAAGATGATGCCTCTTCAGCCGGTTTCTCACAACTTTCCCCTGAGCCTCTAGCTTTAGAGATGTCCTGAGATGACATTTAATCTTATCTTAGAGGCTTTATTTATGCCTGCAGAAGAAGGTTGTAGCATAAGCTTGGAGGAAGAAAATGCATAAGACACCAAAGAATAGCCGGCATGTATTCTCTCATCAAACTCCATCATAAATTGCAGCCTTATACAGACAAGAGAACTGGTTTCAGGAGGTTACAGTGAGACACAGGGCTTAAGTAATTTTGTTTGGGTTTCATATCATTTCCCAGATTGAGGGAGAAAGGCATTCTTCCATTTATTTTTGAGGCAGTATTGCTCAGACAGTGTGATGACTAAAGGGATTATGTAGCATTGCACAGTCATTTTGAGTGTTTAGCTATTTTGCAAGCCCTTGGAAACCTAGCCTTGGCAAAAATCAGTGTTCTCATGTAGAAAGAAGTGGTCATAGGGAAGATGCTATCCTCAAGTGACACGGAAGATGGAAGATGTCAATAGAAAAAGCTTAATGGACAAACACAGGAGATTGTTTATGACCAGGTGGAAGAAACGCCTGAGAATTCAAAATACAAAGATGCGGGGTCATGGATTTAGCAACAAGTTTGATTTTTAAGAACTAGAGCATGAGTCATCTCTGACGATGCTTAAATGAGCTACAAACTGAGCAGACGAGAAAAAGACAACAGCCAGCCTCCATGGCTGGTGGATACAGAGACTTTTGGAAGGATTTCAAAGATATATAGATGTATGTTGATCGATACCTTTTTTATTTTGTGAGTTTTTAATATAATATAAAAATCCTTTAAAAAACACTTAAATGTGAGTTTTTTACATATACATATATGTTAGTTTATTGCATTAAATTCTTCATAGCACTCCCCAACCCTGTATTTTTATAATTCAAATTAAAGAGCATTCAAAAGTTTTTTATTGTGTTCAGTTAAAAAAAATACAGAGATGAACATTAGGATTACTGAAAGTTGTTAATATATTAAACTGAAGAGTACATACAGATCAGAGGGAGTTTTGAGGGGGCAAAAGAGAGTATAAGGTTCTTCATTAAACAGGTTGGAGAAATGAAATAGTAAAATGTACATATTCTTGTCTACGTGTCCTTAGAGCTCTCAGGCTCTGGGAAAATATTGATTATAAATATTGACCAAATGAATGGAAAAATCCAGTTGTTTATTTTTCCAAGTTCAATACAAAAAAATATGTTTCAGATCAGCCATTAAGGCAGGTATTATTCAAGAAAAAGTTATAAATGGGTATGGGATGGTGAAAGGAGATCAAGAGGTCATAAAAATTGCAGACAATAGTTTTTACAAAAATATATTTATTATAATGTATTGAGTGACTTACAAAATTACTGGAAAGGTTGCAGAAGCAGGCTCTAGCTTGTGACTCCAGGGACCTCTACCAGTGATGGAGAAGCTTCCACCTGAACTGTAGCAAGCCATTAAATTAGGAAGCTGCTAACCAGTTTTACATGGCCTCTCATTATTTACAACAGCAAAATGAATGCCTCATGCCTCTCTCCCCATGTAACTCCAAATCTCAAACTGTACCAGGTTGGTAGAACATAAATCGTATATGTAACTCTAGCTGTAAGAAAATCAAGAAATGGAGCTTTTAGCTTTCCAGCCTCTCTATTTTGTGAGGACACAGAAGAATGAAGTTGGAATGGATACCAAATGAGCCAGTGCATAGAATCCACCAGAGCTGGGGTATAGAAAACCCACTTCATCTCTTACCTTATATTGTTTATTTATTCATATTATAATATTTATTAAATGCCTGCTATCTTTTAAACACCATTCCTTGGTTCTAAAAATGAACAAGATAAAAAAAAAAATAGAAAGCACTTGGGTCTTTTTCTCTTTAGTTCTTTCATTCCTGTTTGGAAGTGGAATTTGGGGTAGTATGATTTGGGACAGAGTGTGCCTTCTGCAAGAGGCGGCTTTGTCCCTGGAAAAGAAAGGCATGCCAAAGAGTGGTCCAGGCGAGAGGAACAAGGGGCTGGGAGCTGGCTGCTTAGAACTGGCTGCGTTCTCAGCATTAAGGGTGGAAGGTGACAGGGATCGCGAGGCTGCTGCATTTTCCAGCTCTATGCACCAAGGTAAAGAGAAAGAGATTTGGACACAATCCTGCTTAAGATAAAATTTATTTGTCTGTAATATACTTTTCATTTTATCTCAGAAGCTAAGCTTGACCATAGCAGCTAAAGGGAAGAAACTGGAATACTCAATTGAGAAGAAATGCCATGCAAAACCTTAGATGGCAGGGTGCATTCCTGAAGGAACCGGACAGCAATCGCATATCTACCCCAGGCTGGGTAGTTTGGAATTGCTGTGAAAGGCAGTGAGGGAAATCATCTGGTTTGGGTAATTCACCAATACATTCAAGTAGACACAGTGTCTCAAAACATAAAAGAAAGCCAACTATTTCACAAGAAGATTTTTCCTATAAATGTTTCATTATTCCAGTTTCTGGCTTAGGCTGAAAATACTTAGAAGAAATTTGGATACTATTTCCGGAAAACATGAGGAAAACTTAACAAAAATAGTCAAAGTTTGGTCATATTTTAGAGTTTGGGTGAAATAAATTATTACTTTTAAAAGACCAGCTTATTCATTAACATCTACCTTGAATTTTCTTTTTCTTTTCTCTTTTTGGCTAGGATTCTTAAAGAACTCTGTTAAATGTCCAAAATGTCACCAAAGTGCTCAAGCTGATTAATACCTTCACATCCCTTTTGTAAGATTATGGAGATCTTGTTCCCACTGTATAGCTTGGAAAACTATGGAGAGAGATTCAGTGGTGGGTCTAGTGTCACACAGTAATAATCGCTAGCTTTTACTGATAAGCTGTCATAGGATAGGTGTTGAAAGTTCTTTACTTTCATTATAGTTAATCCTCATAACACTGCCATCGTAGACATGTCTGTCCCCTTTTACGAAATGGGAAACTAAGATAGGGAGATGCTAAAGCAGCTACCAGCACTTGCAAACCTAAATACTAGAGCCAGCATTTAAACAAGCTTGTGTAATTTCAAAGCTCATGATTTTTTTCAGTACACCACACAGCTATCACCAAGACACTGCACAGTTATCACCAGAACATCACTCTGCTATCACCAGAACTGCTAATAGAATCAAAGTCTTGATTTTCACAGCAGCACTTTACTGACTTAACCATAAGAAATACACACACAAACATCTGTTTTGTTTTGTTTTTTTTTGCACTTTCATACACCACCTGCTTATGTCCTTCTCTCCTTGGAGTTTCTTCCCTCTCCACATTCTTTCTCCTATTTTCCTCAGTTACAAAGTCAGCTACCAGACTGTTTCTTGCCTTAGAAATATATACTGTAGCCATTTGAATAGATGAGACTGTTCTCTCAGAATACTAAACTTTCTTGTTGCCCATTAATGTTTATATAGTATCTGGATGCATATAGCTTCTGCTGACCAAGAGCTGGCATGAACAATGAACTCCAACATCATACTTATTGCAAGAGGTGGCCTCCCTAGTTGGACAAGTTTAGACCCACAAGATCACATTTAAATCATATAGTTGGAACTCAGAAACCATTACTTTTTTGCAAACTGATATTCAAGTGTTGTCAGTGGTCAAGGGCAGGGATGGGAAAGAATAGCTCTTGGCAGAGCAGAAGAATCGCCACGCCCTATGGCGGGTCCCAGTGCTCCTTTAGTGGGTCTTCCCTGGCTCATTCCAACAGCAAAACCACGTCTCCAGATTCTCCATGGAAGAAGGTTGTCCAAACATCTATCCAACACCCTAACTATTACAGCTGCCATCCAAGGGACTGGCTCCCAAATCACCCAGCTCTGGGAGCTAATGGGGCTTGACATTCATGACTTCCCCAGGATCACACAAAACAAAGAGGTGATTCTATTCGAACGCACCAGCAATTCCAGTAACTATTTCCTCTGGCTCAGCACAGACTGAGAAGGCAAAACTAACCAGCTCACAGTTTCTCCTTGAGAGGGGCAAGGCTGCATATCTAACTTTCTGACTTTCCCCTCTGCTCACTGAAGGTTGAGCTTCAAGTTAGCCTTCACTGGAGAGCAGATGAGTCAGGCAATCATAGTCGCTTGGGAGCCTGAATGGGCATATTGACATTTCCCATGCCTTTAGGACACTGAAGGGCCTTGGCACACCTTTACCTACTGGGAACCACTAAGGACAAAGATGGTGGCTTAGGCAACCACAGAGGTTTGAGGGCCATCAGAAACTCAGCTGTGCTGATTGAAGAGGTTAACCTACATGAGGCCGTTCGTTAAGATTAAGAGAGGTGGCTGTTTTATCTAACGCACAGAAACCACACAGAGTCAGAAATAAAAAAGATAATAAAGAACCTAAATTTGTACCTCAAGCAACTAGAAAAATAACAAACTTAGTAGAAGAGCAGAAATAACAAAGATCAGAGTTAGATAAATGAAGTAGAGACTGGAAAGACAGCAAAAAAGATAAATGACGCTAAGAGCTGACTTTTTGAAAAAACAAAAAACAAAACAAAAAACAAAATTGACAAAACTTTAGCTGGAGTAACTAAGAAAAAAGAGAGAAGACAAATAAAATCAGAGATAAAAGGTTAGGCATCACAAATGTAACACGGAAATAGTAAGGATCATAAGAAACTACCATGGACAACTATATGCCAATAACTTAGACAACCTGGAAGAAACTGATAAATTTTTAGAAACAAAATCTTGCCAAGACTAAATCATAAAGAAATAGAAAATCTGAACACACCCATTACCATGAGGAGATTGAATCAGTCATCAAAAACCTCCCAACAAAGAACAGTCCCGGACCAGACAGCTTCATTAGTGAATTCTACAAAACATTTAATGGAGAATTAATACCAATTCTTTTCAAATCTTTTCAAAAAATAGAAGAAGAAGAAGAAACACTCCAAAGCCATTTAATGAGGCCAGCATTACCTTTGTACCAAAGCTAGATAAGGACACTACAAGAAAAGAAATTTACCAGCCTGACGGTCACAGCTGTCATGTTCCTGAAGACTACAAAATAGATATAAAGCTCAAAACAAGCGAAACTAAATCATTTACTCTTTAGGCATAAATACACATGTGGTTAAACATTATTTGAAAGAAGGGGATTGATATACACAAAGTATTGAATGAATGTTATGGGGAGGGAGTAGAATCTTCTGGGCACACAGATATCAAGGCAACTGATAAAGTTGTTTTCTTTTTAGTGGTTGGTGAGTGCATAAGTGTTTGTTTTAATGTTATTCTCTAAACTGTTCATGTGTTTACTTATATTTTTTATTTAGTATTTCAAAATAAACGAAGTATTCCTGCAACAACAATTTAAGAGATTAAATGCGGCTAATTTTCATAATAATGAAAAATCTACAGAACAAAGAACTACATTACGAATTACAGAAATTTCTGTCTGTTTCTATTGTTTCATTTATTTTGTACCATTAAGATACCCTGAATTATTTTTTTCAGGTTTTGTTTTTAATTTATCTTTCTCAAATTCACCAATCTTCTCATGTTCTGACACCTATAATTATGGCCTAAGATATATTTAGTTTCCAAATAACAATTAATCCAAATAGGAATATATGTGCAGATTGTCTTCCAAATTACTACTAGGATATTTTCATTAATCTTTTCTCTAATTTTGAAGCTAGCATTATTTAAGTGCCCTAAGCCAAAGACATTATTTGGCAAAGTCTTTCAAAACCAAAGATAGCTTCATCAACAAGAAAAATCACAAGGGTCCCAAGGCTCAAAGACATAACTAATTAATCTGTTGAATGTCATTGCCTGGTCTCCCAAGTAACAGTGACCTTCACAATGAGATACTGGGTGGCCTTCTAAGCCCGATTTCCAAACTCTCTCCTACATGTCTAAATTTACTCCTTTAGCAAGGAAGGCACATGGTGAAATATTAAAGTTACATGGATGCATTTATTTTTTATTTTAAGATTATTGTATAGAACACGTACACATATCTAGCTGACTCAGTAGCTTCTCCTCATTGCAACATAAGGCAAGAAACAAGTTTTTTTAAAGTGATATTCACAACAAGATTTCATTATGATGTTTGTAAAAAAAATCAGGGGAAGGAAGCTATTATAGGAGGTTTTGTCTGAAGAGCGGTCACTGAAAGGCTATACAGCTGACCAAGAACACCTGCTTCAGTGACAGTGATTCAACTTACTCCCTGGCTCTCTAATTGGAAACAGATGCTAAGATTGCGGGAGCCAAGCAACAGATATGTTCACTACTACTCTTAAGTTTTTTGAAAGTGCAGCATACAGACACTTGTCCTTCTTTGAATGACTGTCTTGTTCTCCATAACAGTTATTTAGCATCAGGGAATTGTAATAGCTTAAGTTCAGGACACACATGATAGTGTGCCAGGAATACTAAAAGCCACAGAATAAATATAGCACATCATTAAGGAGTTTTAATTTTACCCAGAAACTTGGAGGTAAAAATTTAGGTAATTTAATCCGTTATGAAACTTAAAAATCATTTTTACAAGAAAACAAAGACATATTATGGGAGGGTAGTCACAATTTGCATGCTTTTTTTAAAGATAAAACTTCAGGTATCAAATGAATTTTATATTTTTATCCAACCCCTTTAGGGCTTTCAGACCCTGTAAACTATCTCCTTTGGTTATGTGTGTACCTTCCCCAGCTCTGTTGGAAAAGATTTGAAATGCACTTTCCTAAGTTATTACTGAATTAGAAGACACTAAATCTTCTTCAATGATGAGTCTGTGTTAGTATATAAAGGAATAAGCCAGGGCACTCCAATTGACTGTTATTGGGGATTGACTTTTTACTGGAAAATAACTCTTCATTTTCCTACATTAGGAATCATTTCACTTCCAAAATTCTGTACACTTGGGCTGATAAATAATTAGTGGGAAGTGAGAGAAGCTTTTTTTACCTAAACAACGGGCATGGAAAGAAGGAAGACTTTTTTTACTCATTGAAGTCAAGAGGTAACCGCTCTTCTTAGCAAATGAGTCCTTCCCCATAGATAAAGTCAGTCTTTGAGGCACAGTGAGGCATCCCACGAAATATTCTATGTGGAGAGAGAGGTGGTCTGCATCACTATGGTGGAGGCAAGAAAATAGTTTATTTGGATGAACCCATGGTTGTCACATCATGGGGAATGGCAAGATGTGGCCAGTTACTGGTCAGGGTTGAGGAATAGATGATAAAGATGAGCCGAGATGCTAGCTGTGGATCAGCTGATGGAGAGGACTGACTGAAAGAGAGGAACTAGCAAGAACAATTTTTATTTATTCAAACAAATTATTCAAGACAGATGAAATGGTTTGGGAAAAATTTTGGTGCCTGTCTCAATTTCTTCATTTATAAAATGGGATAATGCCTCCTTTTAGGGGCCATGTAGATTTACAGAGATAATTCAAGTCATCCAGGATAGTGTCTGATATAAAGCAGACACTCTATAAACAGAAGCTACTGTTACTGTCATTGATATTTAATTGTATGAAATCTATATTGGCTTACATGTGGCAAAATAAACCCAAGGGTTTAATGATCCATGTAGAAAAAAGTGTACAAACTGTCAATAAGACACCAGCTATGAGCTGTAAAATTCGATGCCATGGGGACCAGTCAACGTGCCAGGTCTCACGTGGGCCAGTGTGTAGCCACAATCAATCAGGAGATGTTTTCTTCTCCTTTCTTGTTCTCACCTGCTCAGTCTTCAGGTGGTTTTTAACAATCACCTCCCCTGAACCTCAGTGAAACAGATGTTCCTCCTTAAAACTCCCAGAAATCTAAGAGTGATTTTATTTATAACAAAGTATCCCTTTTACTAAGGATACCTACCTATCAAGCTATAAAACCCTGTAAACTCCTTCATGCTGAGAAGGGCTGCTAAATTGTTAATGGCTCACATCTGCTTTGCATTTGCTCCCAGTCACAGGTCATTATTCCACTCTTGATATTTCCTCCCCAGTCGCAAGGATAGCTTCAAAAGCCCAGGCTTGTGGGCACAACGTTCTTATACTAATACTTTTTAGAATTTAATGTGTATAAGAATTGCCTGGGGATCCGGTTAAAATGCACATTGTGACACAATATGTCTAGGGTAGGACCCGCGAGTCTACAATTCTAACAAGCTCCCGGGTGATCTTGATGCTGCTGGTCTGGAGAGCACACTTTGAAGAGCAAGTACTTAGTCTAGAAGAAGGCAAGTGAGCTATGTTTCAGCCTCATCAGCTACTTTCTCACTTCTTGAACTTTCTATTGTCTATGAGTAGCTCAGTGAAGCTCCTACATTGGCCCCCAAGAGAGTCTTACCTAGCTATAATGTTTTATGAGTATTTAAACACCCCCAAAACCCAACTCACTCATGCTTCGGGGAGTTCCGGTTGCACACTGGGTCAGTAAAACCAGTATGTGGATTTTGCTAATTGATGAGGTCTGCCTTTATACCTGTTTATAAGGAAAATGACATACATATTTTATGGAAACACTTTGAATTTTGTGATTACAAAAGATTAAGAAGAAAGTCAAATCCAAAGAAAATTGTTTGTCAGCTACTAAGAATTTAGCTGAATCATTTCTTCATTCTTCATCCCTTTCATCTTTTGAAAAAACTTGCCCAGCCAACCACAAAATGGCTCTGGGAGATTCAGCTCTCTACAGAACAAGGAGACAAGTATTCTCTTTACAAAACTACCTTTTCTCTCAAAGGTATTTATTTAAAATTTCTCTTTGCTATTTACACATCAACCCTGAAGTTATTTTCCAGCAGAGTGTATATACATTTTAATCAGCATTATCTCAAGAGGAAAAGCTATACTCATTAATGGCTCAAGCAAGTGTGCTAAGTATAACAATTGCCTGACAGTCATAGCTTTGTGTTAACTATATGATTGCTATTTGTGCTTTGTTTATGCAAAAGTCATGTTATTATCATCTTCAGATAATCAGCATTTACTTGCAGCATTCAGAGCATAAGTGAGGTGGTGCCATATAGGCCAGTGACTTGGTTTAACATGACGCATTGCAGCATTTTAGCCGCCAGTGCAAGGTCTTGCTTACTTGGTATTACTCTGTGTGATGGAGATTAAGATGATGACAGGTTACATTTTGTGATGCTTTAGGGAAATGTAACAAATTAAAGGGAAATCGTGGTATGCCCAATATATTCTATAAGACACAATACTTTCCATGTCTCTATTCTTATTCTTCCTATATTTCAGCCTCACATGAGAGAAACCACCTCTGGCTTATACTGAATACAGCATGCAGAAAGAATATTGAAGCATAAAACATCAGAAGGCAATATCATTTACCAGAGCTGTGCCGAAGCCTAAGGCAAAAGGAGAAATCGGTAATACTTATGCTGTCTTTATTTAAAATTTTCGCTATGGATTTTATTCACTATGGATTTTTTGGCTTTAATTTTGATTTTTAAAAATATCATATTGAAATATTATTTATCTTGAGTATACCAGTTTTTTAACACCCTTTCCCCAAATTTTATGCCCAAGATCAGCACCTAACCTAAGTCTTGGCCATTGGAGAGGAGATAATCTATTTAACAGCCAAGAAAAGAAGAAAACTTATAAAGAAAAGATTGAGTTATGTCACTATATGTTGAGCAAGGAGAGAAAAAAAGATTAGGTTTTCGTGAATTGGAAATCAAAGCTAATAGGGTGTGCATGTTGATTTCTGAAGCTGCAGTGAGGAGAGGAAATGTTTTGAGCTCTTTCTCAGAAGGCTCTTCTGTGTCTTAAAACCATGCCATAAAAATAAAGCCATTGCTCAGATCTGACTTTATAAGATAGTTTATATGGGTCTTCTTTATCTTAATAGGTCTTCTATGTTGTAATTTGCAACTTTTATCAAAGTTGAACTTTTAATGCACACAATTTAAATGCTGAGAAGCAAGTGTGGTAGTTACAGGAGGTAGACGTTCTACCCAAATGCTAGGCATAGGATTGCTGTATGCTTACTTTTCTTTATTCTGGCAATTGTAGTCTCCTTTTTCATTTTCATCTTGAGATGTTCCTTAACACAAACAGCTAAGAAGTTGTTTGGAGGAGAAAGTGCAGGTTTCTGACCCACAGTTCACATGATGCTGGACAAGTTAACCTCTAAGCTCAGTGAGTCTTTTATATTACATGGTGGGAGTAATATGACTGACACACATGGCTTGTTAGGTTGTTTCCAAAATAATTCACATGATGTTGCTTTGCAAAACATACACTGCCATATTGTCATACATTGATCATGAATTTCTTAAGGTGTACATAGAAAACACTCATTTAGATTTATTCATATGTAGGAATTATAATTAAGGAATACATATAGTTGCAGTAAATGTATAATAATTTTACCTACCATCTCTCACCTTCTGGTCTATTTAGTCAGTAGAAATATAGATGGGCCCAATCAAGTTTAGTCAATCTATACCTGGCATTAGTTTAGTGACCAAGCCAACCCTCCACCTCCCAACTGGTTTATTGCAATGGTCAACCTGGCTCCACTCCTCATATACATACCCTTCCCCTCACCTCACATTCCCACCCCTGCTTATGATTTCTTCTCAACCTGGCAGCCAGAAGAATGAGTTTTTAAATGTAAGTCAAACCATATTACTCTTCTGCTCAGAACCCTCCAATGATTTACCATCTCGCTCAGCATCAAGGCCAAATTCCTTACAATGGCCTGTAAAACCCTCCAGAATCTTCACTCTCATTACTTCTCCTAATTCATCTTCCATCACCTCCCACTTGTTCCTACATTCCTGCTACACTGGGTTCTTCACTGTTCTTTGTCCTTGTCCTCCCCATGGGCAAATTACTTAAGTTCTCAGTGCCTCAGTTTCCTTATCTATAAAATGGACTTAAAAATAAGAACTTCAGAAGATTTTTAAAAAAATTAAATTAGTTAAAATACTTAGAACAGTATTAACACACGGTATTAAAATGGTCAATATTGTATTATTATTATCATCAAAATTTGTCTTACCTTCATCCGATTTTTTCAAAGTCTCTAATGATTTGATTCCTGAACTGATAGTACTCTTCAAGAGGGTTATGTTACTTTGTTGCAGGTTCATATGTAACATATTTAAGGACTTTCCCCGGCTGCCCCATCTTTGCAGAAAAGTAAAACTCAGAAACTTCAAATATTATAAAGTTTTCCTGGCCTTATTTCTATGTCTTATGTGCTTACAGTTTTCCTTGAATTTTCCTTTCTTGATTCTTTAGGGGAAATTGTTTTGTTTTTCTATTTTCTCTTGTATTCTTTCTCTCCATTTCAATTTAATGGCATTTTCTATTTGCCTTTATATTCGTAATTCAATTTCACCCCACACTTGGCACTCTACCTTCCACTCTGTCTGCAATTCTGTCCCCAATTTCCACTATGCTTTGCTAATGCTCTCACATGGCAGCAAGGGCAGATTTCTTTAAACTTCTTAGAAATCCCGTGTTTTGGTGGGAAAAGACTGGCTTTCCAGCCATGCTGAAAATAGAGCAATTCCTTGAAAGAATGTATGATAGGGCCAGATAGTAATCCCATGAATGGAATTTGGATATAAGCTAAAGATGTCATCATAAGGAAAACAAAGACTCACTCACCTGGTCCAGGGTACTGGGCCAGAATAAGTCCAGCAGCAGGGCTCACTTGATTATTAGCTTCAAACTACAGATCCATCAGTCCTTATGTTTTCTTAGCCTGGGAGGGATACTAGAGTTAAGGCAGGAACTAAACCTGTGGGTGGCAGTAAAGCATCCCCAAGAGTAGGATTGGCAGGACTGGGGAGGGTAGTGAGAGTTGGTAGGGACAAGGTGGGAGCATTGAGCTAGTATGTTCACTCATTGTACTGTTCATCTTTTAAATAGGAAGGAGAGAGTATCTTATTCATTTTCTATTTTGTGAAAGAGTTTAAGTTTGGTAATTTTAATACTCAAGTCTGCATTCAATTTTTCAATAGCACAATTAAATGGGAAATAGCCTCCTCAGTGGCTCATACCTATAAGGAGCCAAATGGTTTGGATCAAAACACTTTTACCAAAGCACCAGCAATAGCCTGTACCAATAAAATCATAAGGACAGGAAAAGCAATTGAGAGAAAAGAGTGTCTCTTGGAGACAGATTTTACAAATTCAAATGCAGACATACCTTGGAGATATTGCAAATTTGGTTCTAGACCACCGTAATAAAGAGAGTATCTCAACAAAGTGAGTTGTAAGGTTTTTTTCTGGTGGAGGATTTTGCCTTCCATTTGTAAAACATGCAACACCTGTGAGACACAATAAAGCAAACTGCTATAAAACGGGGTATGCCTTTAAAGGAGAGCGAAATTTGCAGTATTCAAGACACTCATCTTTGCTGTTTCTGTTCATCGAGCCAGACTTCAGTTTTCTTGTTCCAACAATGGACATAGTGATTACCTAAAGGGTTGCTGTAGGCATTAGATAAGAAATGTCTCCACTATAACATCCAGCACATGGATGAGTACATGTATTAATTTCCTGTCAATATGTAACAAATTGCCATAAACTTGGTGGCTTAAAATAACAGACATTTATTATCATACAATTCTGTTAGTCAGAAATCCAGGCACTACATGGCTAGTTTCTCTGCTCAGGATCTTAAGAGGATGAAATCAAGGCATTGGCCAACTGCATTCCTCTCTAGAGACTCGGTAAGAGAATTCCTTTCTAAGCCCATTCAAGTTTGCAGAATTCAGTTCCTTACTAGCTTCAGCTGGGTATTGGCTCTCAGCAACTAGAGGCCGTGCTCACATCCTTTTCGCATGGCCCCTTTCATATTCAAAGCTCACAACAGAGAATCCCCCTCATATAGAATTTCTGTCATATTTTCAATGTCTGTGACTTCAGAAAGGGCTCACCTGACTAGGTCCGGACCACTAGAATAATCTCCATTTTGGTTATCTCAAAGTCAATTGATTAGTAACCTAATTACAAGAGTGATATTCCAGCATATTGACAGCCATCTTAGAATTCTGCCTACATCGGTGCCCATTAAATGATGGTTATTGTTTTTTGTTACTGGGACACAAATTAAGTAGACTCCCTAAATTGACAATTCTAGTCAATAAGAGTTCTATATTGTATGATGAGGTATTCCATAGAAGTAAAACATGTGTATAGATTCTCATAGGAAAGACCACCTGGAAAAGAGAAGAGAATTAGAACTTCTTAACTCAGAGGTCTAAGAGGTTGCTTAATGATGACCCAACAACCATATGTGAAATCACAATGGCTTCAGATCCACTCTGCACAGAAAAGAAGAAAACATTTACACTAGAAAACATCATTATGGGATTATCTGGAAGGAAAAATAAAGTTCGGTATAAAGATTGTAAAACTAAATTTAGTTGCCAAGGTGGCTATTCAGTTTCTGTGTCTGGAAATTTTCTAAACCAGGGTAAATTACCTGTATCAGAGATGGTTTGGATTTGGTCCTGCTTGAAGCCAAGGGGGACACTAAGTGTTGTACTTGTTCCTTCCAGATCTATGACTCTGTGCCTAAGGGGGCAGTCAGCCTATTGAATCAGTGTTCTCCCCCAAATCTATCACATTGAACTGAATCTGTGAGAAAGACCAGATTTGAGTCAGGATTCCTTGATTCAGACCAGTCAAAATAAATACTGAAAAGCCCATGTACTGCCAGCATAGCTTTTGGCAGCCATAACAGAAAGAAGAAAGAGTTGTAATAGAATAACTACAAAAATAACTTCTGGCCCTCCCTTCTTCCTACCCCCTCAATCCCATTTGGTGATATGAGGATCAGAATTACGCAGTACTTGGATGTTTTGCTCTCACATGTTATTGTTGCTTGAACCTTTCCAGGCATGTACAGAGCTCACTACTCAGGAGATTAACCTTCCAAAGCCAAAATGCTTGACCAACTTGAAATCTACTTGTGCAATTTATTATTTTTATCACTGAACCATGAAAAATAAATTCCACAAGTAGAATCCTAATACCCTCACCCATCATGAAACATCTCTAACTTCTTTAAGTGCTCAAGAGTTAGTGAGAGCTGAAAGATGTATCATTAGCTTAGTCTATTTACATATATTCTTCTCCTTTTTTATATTTTGGATTTTTTATATCTGGGATTTTTGACTTGAGAAAGAGAAATATGTTATGTTATGTTATGTTATGTTATGTTATGTTATGTTATGTTATGTTATGTTATGTTATTTCTCTGGATAATGTGGTTTTCTCACCAGAAATCTTGAATACTTTTTAACTTGATAGCAAAGAGAAATTATGGTAGTTTCCTTTGACATCACTTAGACCACACATATACAAAATATAAACCAGTAGAACCAGAAGACACTGTGTATAAAGAACAAAACAACTATGTTCTTTTTGCAGGGAAGGGGAAATGGGTGGACAAGAACAAAGAACCTAATATGTTCCTCCTGAGAATTTTCAGCATTTGGAAAATAAATGGCAACTCTTGGATAAATTTTAAGAATCATCTTGAAAGTGAACTTCTTATACTAGTTATTCCATAAATAACATATATATAAAAGATGGAAGTATATACGTATATACATCTTTTATGGAAGTATATATATTTATACTTCCATCTTTTGTCTATATATAGTTGTTTTTTCAATTGAGATATAATTGACATAACATTATATTAGTTTCAGGTGTATAACATAATCATTCAATATTTATATATACTGCAAATGTATCACCCCAATAAGTTTAGTTAACATCTGGCACCATATACAATACAAAAAACTTTTTTCTTATGATGAAAACTTTTAAGATCTATCCTCTTAGCAACTTTCAAATGTACAATACAATGTTATCAGCTATAGTCATCATGTGTATATTACATCTCCTTATTTATTTTATAACTGAAAGTTTTTACCTTTTGACCCCCTTCAGCTATTTTTCCCACCCCTATCCCCTGCCTCTGGCAACCACCAATCTGTTCTCTGTTCTATGAGCTTGGTTTTCTTGGTTTTGTTTGTTTGTTTAAGATTTCACACATAAGTGAGATCATGTGGCATTTGTCTTTCTCTATGTTTTTGATTCTAATGAGGTACATGATTTTCTCCTACCACTGAAAATTTAAACATCTGGTCTTGAACTTCAACAAGTATTTATGACTTGTTGATCTACTTATGGGCTAAAAACTATTCTAAGAAATGTTGTCCCTGGCTTTAAGTAACTCATTAAAGAGTTAAAGAAAAAGTAAGATTAATGTGAACATGACAGTCAGTAAAAATTTGTGAATACTGAAGAAAAGACTTTAGATAAATGATCCAACAACAAAAGAAGAGTTATAAATATGTCTCAGACTAATGATTTACTGGGTGTTCTAGAATATATTTTTTGGACAGTGGGTCCAAAATGGAAAAATTAGTATTGATAAAACTAGTATTGGTAAAACATTATAGCTTGTAAAATATCTTTTACTTAGATCATCTTACTTAATGGAAAGATGGTAGAGTCAAGAAATGTTTATTGAGAGCCAGTGATGTACAGACACATTGTGAGGCACTCTTCAGGTACCGTTAATTTCTCACATTGATCCTGTTAGGGCAATGTTACCTCAGTTTTATAGATATCTCCCAAAGCCTTGAAGTCTTTAAGTGATTTGTTGTTCTGGTTACTATTGCTGCATAAGAATTTGCCCCCACATTTAGGAGTTTAAAACAACTTTTTCTTTTTCTCAAGATTTGTTAGTCAGGAATTTGGAAAGAGGTTGGCTGAGCAATTCTTACTTTGTCTCTCAGGTTAGTTAGCAGCCAGATGTCAGTGAGGCTTCAGTCCTTTGAAAGCTACACTGGGCTAAACTTCCCAGTGGCTCACTCATATGACTGGCAGAGGTTACTGGCTGCCAGATGAGAATCAGAGAGGATTGTTGGCCAGAAGGCCTACATGTAGCCTCTCCAGCATAGTGGTCTCAGGACAGCTGGACTTCTTACATGATGGCTGTCCTCCCCCAGAAGGAGTGTTCTGCAGGACCATGTAGAAGTGATGTGACCCTTTCTGACTAGCCTCAGGAATCCTAGCATCAAGTCTGCCATACTCTATCGGTTGAGGTAATCAGAATCCCACCTAGACTTTCCAGAAGGGGACATAAACTTGTCTTTTGATAAAAGAAGTGTCAAAACATGTGGGAGTCATGTTTTAAAATCACCATACTCACTCAACACAGTTATTAAGAGCACACTAAAATTTATTATAAACAACAAAAACTCCGATTGCAACTCAGGGTGTGAGTGAAGGAATTTTTAAATTTGCAAATGACAGAAACTTAATGCTAATGAATGTGAATTAGATATCAGGAAAGGCAGGATGAATCTGGCTTAGGCAAAGTGGTACCAGGTACTCCTGAGGGAGCTTTATCCTTTTAAATTGCAGCTGCTTCTCTCTGAATGTTGGCTGCTTATCATGCACTGGTGGACCATTATTTTCACAGTAGTCCTAGCACTAGCCAGTGCCTCCTAGAAGGAAGGGACTTTTATTCCTCGGTTCAAATTTGATATTTCGTAGGAAATGTTTGGATGCCTGGGTTTTGTCACATAGACACACCTGTTCAATCCCTATGACAGATCTTACCTCAGTCATGTGGTTAGATCAGTCATTACTAGAAGACTGAGTTGGATGGAGAAAAAATAGTGAAGAAATGTTCACTGTATATGAATCAAGAGAATTTACAGTAATTAGTAAGCTACCAATTTCTTTCTCTAAGAACTGCTATGGGAAACTTCTGTAAACCTTTCACAGAAATGAATAAGTCTTTAGCTCTCTTTGTTGTCTAGACAATCCATGGAAAACTGACTGAGAGCTATTTGATTTAGCTGATAGCGTAATAAGCCAGAAGTAAGAGCTAACACACACACACACATACACACACACTCCTATATATTGCTTATTGAGTATTTTCACTTGATTATTTCATTTATCCACACAATAGCTAAGTGTTACAGGGCAGGTTTAATCTTTACTTTGCAGATAAGAAATCTGAGATCCAGGAATTCTAAGTGACTTAATCCAAAACACTCAAGGAATAAATGGTAGAGCTAGGGCTTAAACTCAGATTCCCTTTCCTAGTCCAGCCCACTTTCAATTTTGCGGCAGATTCTCCTGAAGTAAAACTTCAGGTTCCTTGATGGCACAGTAGATGGGAAAGCTCTCCTCCATGGGTGTGTGTGTGTGTGTGTGTGTGTGTGTGTGTGTGTGTGCGTGCGTGTGTGCGCGCGCACGCACATGCACAGCCACTCAGCTATTTCATCTTGGAGTAGCTATCAGTTGGAGCATTTGGGCTTCTATAGACTAAATTAAATCTGCCATTTTTAAAATGTGATTCATAAGAATAAATTTCTCTTGCCAATATTATCCTTTTGGATATGTCATCCCCTCTCATAGATGCAATCAATGGCCTCCCATTGCACACAGGATAGAGTTCAACCTCCTTAGCAAGGTTTACAAATCCCTTCACGATCTGATTACAAACCACCATCAGTCTTGTTCTCTTATACTCACCTCACCCTCTCCAATAGGCCAACCACACAATCTAATGTCTCAGGGGAAACTCAAGGCTTTCTCTGTATATACCTTGTTGACCTCATCAGCCCTACTACCTAGGAAAAAGGGCCTCATATAAGTCAATAATTGAAGTGACTTCCAGGACAAACATTGGGCACCATGCTTTTGAAGCTAGAAATAAAACAAGTGCTTTCATCTTTGAAGACTTTCTAAATAGTAATATTTCTCTAGAAAATGTAGAAGCCGTTGGATTTAGAGAAAAAATGCAGCAAAGAAGGATGCAGCAGTTTTCATTTGTGGAGTGTTTATGATTTCAGACACCCAGAGCTTCAGTGGGCCCCACGTGGTGGGGCAAGGATATACTCCAAAACTGGTTAAAGGCACCTTTATATGTGTATAGCTCATATAAGTTTTCTGAACATATGAATCAACAAGTATCAAATAAATGCAATGCTTCAATTTTCCTGGTTCCCAACAGTACCAGATGTGGTCAGTTGGGTTCCACAGCATGGTGAGGAACTGGCCTTGGATAGACCTCATGAGTTATCTGCAGCTCCTGAAGTCAGATGTGGTAGGCTCAGAGCCATTCAGTAGGTTCTCAGAGCCTTGGTTAAAAGTGAAGCCAAGAGGTCCTCAGAGTTTTCTATGCTCAAATTGAAAAGCAAGCTCTAAACTATTTTCTTTGCTGTGAAAATGCCACTTTTGTCTCAGTCTGGACTGTTTTCTTGAATGGAATTGATAGTCTTAGAAGTACTGGTACATCTACCTTCTCTGTGAGCCAATCTACAAAAGGAAAAATATGAATCAGACTTGCAATGGGGAACAGAAATGCATGTGGAAAAAAGAGTACTTCTGAATTTCCATATCACTTTTCACTTACTGGTTCCAATCTTTGGCTGAAGCCTTGCATTTGTATCAACTTAACATCTTCACCAATATTTCCAGCCTATGCTTAATAACTCTAACAACACACAACTCACTATATTTTTTTGCTGCCATCGCTGAAAATTCTTATTATTTTTTGTCCTTCTGAAACTCTCTGGGTCCAAAGAAATACCAGATTTAGGAATTGTTTCCCCTTCCTCCAACTGGTAGAAGAAGAGATAAGGAGGAAAGAAACAGTATTTATCTCTATTTCTACTGGCTTCTTTTGAATTCATTTCTTGCTGATGGCATATTGTTTCTCACTTCCTTTCCAGGATGACTGTCACAGAATTATATCCATTCTCTGCAGTATTGTAATAGAAAATGTAACAACACAAACCTACAGCCTAATTGGTTTGTAAGTAGTCTCTAAGTAGAAAGAATGGAAAATTCAAAATAGAAATGAATGCTAATATTTCCTCACATTTCCAAATTTATGTTTTAGGCTTTCTACTTAATTGAATGAATGCCTTAATTTTTTAGGTTGTGCCAAAGAATGTCTTAAAATCATGGACTCTTGGATGAAATCAAAAGAAGAACATTATTTAAAGTGTACACAATTGTAAATAACCCCTTTTACAGTCCCCTGCCTGATGCAACTTGGAAATGACTCAATAAAGCCTGAAAATGGGTTTTCAACCGGTAACAATGACACCTTACTGGAGTCTGCAAATTTAGTTCTCAAATAATGTTGTTTCATTATAACGTTGGCGAGGAAAAAAAAAATCAATTCCTGGCCTAGGCCACTGTCTGTGTGGAGTTTGCACATTCTCCCCACGCTGGTGTGGGTTTTCTCCAGATCCTCTGGTTTCCTCCCACATCTCTCAAAATGTGCAGTTTAACTGGAGTGTCTAAATTGTCCCAGTCTGAGTGAGTGTGGGTGGGTATGAGCAGCCCTGAGATGGAAGGGCCTCCTATCCAGGGTAGGTTCCCACCTGAGTTGCCAGCCATGACCCTGAACTGAAATAAGCGGGTTGGAAAAGAATTCTACTTGTTTTTATTCATCTTTCTTAAGTGTATGTACAGCTCACATTTATTTCAATGTTTAATATTAGGAGTGTTTTGGGTCTTTATTTAGAAATTTCATGACGTTTTTGTAATCGGAAAAATGCCATAGGAACTTAACTCTTGTTTATATCAGTTAACCTATAGTAAAAATTGGTTTCATCATTTTACTTAAAATCAGTTTCCAAGAACCTATCGATGATGTTGAGTACTGACTATACTTAAACCATGGTTAGTGAAATGTCCTTTTGCTTGACTTGAAGTGAATTGTCTCCCTCAGCCCTGCTCCACCACCTCCATCCCTATCCCACCTCTCAGGGTGAACTAGGAGGCCAGATATGGGTGGTAACATTGTAGGAAAGGCCTGAGTAGCACGTGAATGAAGGATGTCATGAAAGGTGGTGGACAGGTGGAGAAAGCTCAAAAGAATAGAGGCTTCTGGAGCCAAATTGAAATTCAACGTTTTGTCACGGTTGTGCCCTGCCCTAG
Organism: Pteropus vampyrus; assembly: GCF_000151845.1. Taxonomy (NCBI): domain Eukaryota; kingdom Metazoa; phylum Chordata; class Mammalia; order Chiroptera; family Pteropodidae; genus Pteropus; species Pteropus vampyrus. Next base: position 821,240 of record NW_011888920.1, read on the forward strand.
AGCATTGGAGCCCCACTGTCCTCCATGTCTGTCTAAAATGGGCCATCTTGTACTGGATAACGGAGAACTGAGCCTACCTAATGTGAATAATGATGTCTTCCTTAAAAAGACAAAGGGTAAGAAATTAATCTTCAACAACCTTTTCAGAATACACTTACTAGCTGACCTTGGTATTACATTTCCTCCACTCACTCAGCTCACTAAAACCATTTCTCTTTAAATGAGCTCCTACTATGGGCACTACTATTGACTTATTATTTATAAAGCTGTCTCTATAGTGGTACTTAGTACGGTTCCTGCATCAGCAGCAGCCCCATGATATGGAATTTGTTAGGAGGGCAAATTCTTGCCCCTGCCTTCAGATCTGCTAAATCAGAAATTCTGGGTTCGGGGTTAAGCAATCTGTGTTTCAACAAGCCCTCCAGGTGATTTCGATGTCTACCAAAGTTGGAGAACCACTGCTCTGGAGACCATAAACTTTAGTCAGGAAGTCCATTTAATCTAGTTCCTTGAAATAAAACTCTTCCCCTTTCGCAGGCAATGATGAACTATACTGGAGCTTAAGGCAAAAGTTAGAATCAATAAATTGATTCTGCCTTTATTTAAAATTTAGATATTTTGTTTGTCATACATCTTTTGGTCTTAGTTTTGACTTTTAAAAATATTTGTCCTAATTATTGATTTTTTTGGTGACCCTCTAAATTTTGCACCTTGGGGTGAATGCCTCACTTGCATACCCTACCCCCACCCTTTGAGAAACCACTCGCATCAGGGAGAGAGAACAGACTTTCAGAGCGTCAACTTAATGCCACCCTGGATTATAAAGGACAGCAAAACAGTCATTCTGGAAGTGGACTTGAAAGACTCGCACCCCAGTTGCACAGCCTAGAACCTTGTGCACACAAACCTCAGATGGCCCTCAGCTGTGCGCGGTCAGGGTAGAACTTCTAAAGAATGGCAAGGTCAGAAAATATTTTTTCAGGAATTTAAACAATACGTTCAAAAGTGTTCATAACACCTCTCAGACCTCCCTCCACATGAGCACGATTACAGCCAGAGGTGATTACTAATTTATTTGCTTCTGAGTGAACCCATGTTAATTAGAATGAACTAACTTGATTTAATATGAGGGTCATGTGTACCCATAGTTACTTTCCATTTTCTTCTGCAGTTATGGCTGATTAATCACTGAACTGTGACAAGAAGGAGGTAATTCATGCTGCAGGCCCGAGACACATCTCCACATTTAGTTTTATCTACAAAAGGGCAGAGTTGCCAAAGATAGGGCCTGACACTCCAGTGATCAATAAACCAACGACCTTATTTCTTGTCTTCCTCCTTTCCATTCTTCTTACATCCCAAATTGCAGGAGGAAGGACAAATGAACTAAATGACTCTTTCTCAGTAAGTTTTTATTTTGAAATAGATACAAACTCAGTCCCTCCTATACCCAGTTAAGCTCATCTCCAGGCATTGAAAGCTTTGAACCTACTGGCTTGTTCAAGAACCAATTAGGATTTAGGCTGATAGCATATTTAGCAGGACCTGACTCAGCAACTATTGGAGTAGTAAATACTGTGATGCTCTTCCCAGATCCTTTCTTTCCATCTGATTCATTCAGTCCCTGACTTCTGGGACAATCAGCTCTTGAGAGCTCAGCTGCAGCCCCTACTGGAACTGCTCACGATCTCTAGGATCACCTTGCCCCAAATTACCTCCCAGAAGGCATCCCACAAACAACAATATGCTGGAGTATGCAGACAAAAGGCCTAGTCTTTGTGGGGCTCAATTTGGGACACTGTGAAAGACATCTCAGCTCCAATACTCTCAACAGAATCAGCAAAGGCCTCAGTTGCAAATCAGCTTCTCCTTCTGCCCAATCCTGCCTTCCTCAGTTCCTTAAAGTTATGTCTCCTGAGAGTCCCCCAACCCCACCACACCCAAGTATCCATCTCAGTATCTGCTGCCAGAGAATCTGATCTAAGTATCAGAAGTGGTTCTAAGAAGCAGACTGTAAAGGGGATTTGGGAGACACCCAAATTTGCTGGCTGGCTGGCAATGAGGACCACATCACTAATGGTAGATGGAGAATGAATAGCCCCTGGAATGCTGTAGCAGTACAGTTGTTAAAATTCTCCTGGTGGTGATCTGGGATAGATTTCAGTCAAAGAGGATGCTTTGGCTGATGTAATATTTCTGATGCTGAAGAACTATGAAGAAAATGATAGCTCTAATCACCATGGAATGGAATGATTGTGCTATCCATCTGACTTTATCACAGGCCTAACTGGTGAGTCTAATGCGAGTGTGATGGATATCACCACCCTGATATTTTAAAATATTTCATGGTCACATTAACCTCTAAAGATTTCTAGGGATGAAGTATTGTTTCTAGTTTACTATCTTGATAGAGAGAGGCTGTTACAAGAGCTTTCATTTAAGTCATTCCTGCCATAATGACCATCACCCTATGGTTAGAGAGCCAATTTGGGGATAAACTAAGCCTATTGAGATCCACTTTGAACTAAGTCTCTATTATAAATTATCACTATGAGGCCCTACTTTGACTGTTAGGCCATAGTGGCATTCTGACTCCCCAGAAATTAGCATTAATTCAGAACTATTGTCTAATAATCCCTCAAAGGCCAGGGGATCATCCCTCAGTACACTCTCATGCTAGCAAATGCCTACAGGATTCTTTATACAGTAGGTACTTGTAACAATGGCACAGGGTACGTCCTCAAGTTTACTTGGCCTCAGGTTCAGTCAAAGGGCTCTGAGTCTGAAAATTGACTAAGATCTGGAGACTTATTGAGAGGCCATAGTTCTTCACTGTGGTGTCTCAAGGCAGGTTTTAGGTTCTGAATCTAGAGCTTTTTCTATTATATTAGTCAATGAATACTTTAGTAAGTTACCAACCTATTTAATTCCTAGGGATACCATGATCAACTAGCCCCCTGTCAAATACCCTTTACAGGTCAAAGCATTTTGATTGCTGGTACATCTATGCTACCCTTTGTGGTAAATATTTCTACCTTGGCTTTGTAGCTAAGTGTTCCACCTGGTCTAACACCTAGAAGTCACTCCCACACATATTTCCCAGGGTTTCTGCCCATGCGTAAAAACAAAGTCATGCAATTATTTCAGTAAGCAAGTTATTTTCTCCTGGGTTATAGTATATTCTGGCCTTTTAGTACCTGATGAGATTTGACCATGGGTTGGTTGTGGTGTGTTGAGGGGAATGAGAATCCATTTTTGAGGCTTCTGCCCCAAATGAGGTTGTCATTGGCTTTTCAGGCAAAGGTAGGCTATTCTCATATACTTGAGAAGAAGCTAATTCTCTTGGTATGGAAAGCTTAGAATGACATGGGGAATCAAGACTGTCAGCTTTATCTGGGTCCAACCAGTTGTCTCATTCTAAATGTCATGAATCCATTCTTTCCTAAACTATATTGTAAATTTCACTTGAGAAACTTGATGAGATTGTGAATTTATTGTTGTAAGTCAGCAACCCACATAACTAAATGTTGCATTTTATTTTAAGCAATTTTAGCTCTGTGGCTGTAAGAAAAAGGAGATCCATTCAAGACTGTCATAGAAGCTCTCTATGCTTAAGCTAAGAGTTAAAGGAACTAAACATATTGTTTTCTTTTTGTAAATGCTGAAGTGCATTGAAAAAAATTATTCCCAAATCACAGTCCTTGTAGTCATCATTACTGCCATAAAAGTCAAGTGTAGCAACCTCTTGGGATCTTAAGGCACTTGTTTCAGTTGGTGCTTCATCAAAATCAAACACAGGTTACAGTTTGATTAATTATGATGCAACTGTATGCCATGGATTACTATTATCCTGTTCTCTATTTTCAAGGAGCTCGGCACTGCACTACGGCATAAGGACATGACCAAATCAACCAATCCTCAAATTCCTCCACCAATTCTTTATCAGTCAGGTTCCAGTTTGGAGACAGAAATCACACAAGAAAAGTTGAAAATAAAGCATTATTCACTCTAATGGGGAAGTAACTATAAATATGTAAAAAGAACTCTAAAGAATTCCCTAGGGTTGAAAAAGAATACCTAAAGAAGAAAGAAACTTAAAAGGGAGGCTCTCCCTGCCAACAGTTGAGATGTAGACCTTGTCAGGGGTTGAGATGTGGTTCCCATCCACCACATGAAGAAGTTCGCTGGGTTGCTCCAAGACCAGGCAATCAGGAGACAGCCCTCTGGGGTATGGCTGGATGATGCTGATGATAGACAAATAGAGAGAATATGGGATGGAAGCCCACTCACCAGGAGGGCAGCATGAGGTCTGAGGAGCATGTTGTCTACATTGAGAGGTCCATGGAGTGGCAATTGCCTGGTCAGGGTTAGGGCTAGACCTGCCAACTTGCCGGAGTTCTGAGTGTTCCAGGAGAGTGGCTAGGGAAGAGAGCCACTGGATTTTCTTTATACATAACGCTGGCAGATTTAGAGCTGAGAGGCGACAAATTGGTAATTGGCAATGATCCCTGTCTTTGAGTCCCCTTTCTTGCTTTGAACTTGACCTTTCAAACTTTCCCTTGCTTCCTTCCTCCCCTTATCCACTCCACTGTAACCTTGATCCAGCCACACATACAGCTATACACAATCACTGCTTTAGTTTTCTGAGTTCAATAACTCAGTCACTGGAAAAGGGAAGTTAGAAGGAAAGTAGAGGAAGACAGTCCCAACACATTAGCTTATTATTTTTTTAATATATAATTTCATTATGTGGTATTGAGAATAAATCCAGTGGTGAAAATTTAGCTGTGATCTAATTATCTTTTTCCTCTATCCCTGTACTGTATCACAGATAATACAATTCTAAAAAACTGAAGATGTCTTTTCTTTTCGTTCTGATTTGCAGTAGCAATGATTGGAATTTAGCTCAGAAATATTGTTACAATTATCTGGTTCCGCAATGCCCTGTTGGAAATGTTATCAATTTAACAAGAGTGATTCTCCTAATACTGGCAGCCTATTTATGTAAGTCCCAGAGGACTGGTGGGAGTGTTTGCCCACACAAAATCTGCACTTGAGCTTGCCCTAGTGCAAATCACTTATTTAAACCTTATAACTATTTTTAGGAGGTCATTATCAAAAAGAGCTTGCAAAAGATTTCTGTGACAAGTCTTTTCTGTTAAATTGTGTTCATTTCAACTACAAATAAATATTTTCCAATTTCTGAGTCAATAAACAATATGGATTTCTAGCCATGGAAACCATTCTCTTGGACTCCCAAGCCGAACTCCTGTTATTTCTATGTGAACGAATTGTATAGCAATTGCGGTGTTATATCAGGAGATGATGTCTGACAGAGTTGCTGTGGCAGGTAAAAAAATAATAATACTGGGCTCTGTGTTCTGTGTTGTGGCTTTTATGGCTGTGTACCAGTGAGGGTTAAATGCATAGACCTTTTTTTCACTGCTCTTTCATTTTAAATGATTCACACAGTTTGTATCAGTTAGAGTTCTTGATTGTAATTTACAGAAACTGTCTGGCAATCTTAAGCCAAAAAGAGAATATGGGACTCACAGAGCTAAGAGGAGACTGGAAGGCCAGAGTGAGAACATTGGCGGACACCAAAGGAGTTCTGGAGGTTAGTAGCAGACACAGTTGATCTGCTGCTGCTGAGAAGATAATCTCCAGACAGCCGTGAGATCCCATGTCACTCACTTCAGACTCACAGTTACAGGAGAGTGAGTCTGATTGACTGAACTTAAGACACATGCCGCCACTGACTCAGGGGAAGTAGAGAGAGCAAATGGCTTACTTTGGAGAGAAGGGCACATGTTTGCTCTAATCCTCCAGAGTGTACGATTTCTAAGAGAATTCAGAAGCTAAGAGGAATGGAGGACTGAATGCTAGACAAAGAACAACAAACAGTCCTTCAAACAGTCCCTGTTCATTATACCTCCTTTTAGGTAATTGGGAAATACAGGTTCCAGAAATTATTCACTGAAGTCAAAGGGTGGTATGTATGCAAAAAGTCAGCTGAAGTAAGACACTTTCTAATTGCTTATTTATTCATTCAGTCAGTTATCTCTTCAACAAACATGCAGTCAACATAGATAAAGTGCCAAACCTGTCCTCGATTGTTTGAACCTCACTGACACCCGTTTACCCACATGCCTGCCCTTCTTCCCTCATTCCTCTCACTCTTAGTTTTAACAATTTATATAATGGAGCCTAAAACAACTCAGTTCTCAGTTTCTTGTGGATATCTCCCTCAGCACCCTCCCCTCAGCCTTCCCGTTTCCAGCCATGGTCATTTGGGAATTGGTTTAAAACCGTGTTCCAGGAAGGACAGGAAGGGAAACGAAGTAAACTCAGACACATTTTTAGGACTTCTTTAAACAGTTCTGGCAGGATATTTTAGCACAGGACATTGCATAAAATATATTTTACAAATTATTTTCAGATTCCAGTGACCTGTGTTCTCCTTGGCCCCAATTGTCAGAGCTAATTGAAAACTGGTGTTGATGCAGTGTCTGTTGGTTAAAGTGGCAGCCACAAGCACTCAGAAAGGCAGCCATTGTGTCAGGGAGAGTGTCAGGCCTAATTCAGCTTCTGGCCATGCCTCTTATGAACTGTGCGATCTGTTTTCTTGCTTTTTGAAACACAGTAAACTATAATGCGCACATATAAACATTCACATGCATATGCACACACATGCACATATAGATAAAAAGCAGTAGCGGACAGCAGTTAAGCATGTGGACTCTAGATTCAGATAGGCCTGGAGTTTAAATCTGGCTCTACAACTTATTCGCTGCGCAACTTTCAGTAAGTTTCTTACCTGCTTTACACATTAATTTCTGCAGATATAAAATGGGTATTATCATAGTACCTATTTCATGGGATTATTGCAAGAATTAAGAGAAAATACATATAAAGCTCCTAGTAATTGCGTAGTATATAACAAGCAATCAATAATAAACAGTAGCTATTATTACATAGATATATATGCCTATATTCTTAAATTACTAGCTTTGTAACCTTGAACAATCCCCTTGCCTCTCTGAGCTGCCTTTGCAATTTAATATTAATAATCCCTTCCCAGGTTTGTTGTCAGGATTAAAGAAAAAGAGTAGCTAACATTCATTGAGCTGTATATGAAAGGGCTTCATACAATATAAAGTACTAGGAGATAGAAGATTTTACTGTGCACAGCATCTAGTTAGAGGATTCTCAACAGAAGAATGAATTCACATTCATTTCACAATCATCTCTGATTAAAATGCCACTTGGGAAGTATAGACCTTTCATTCTGAAATGATCCACGTCGCAAACAAAAGGTTAAAAAGCAAGTCACCACTCTGATTTTGCAATCAAAGGTAAGATCAATCTGCCAGCCTGTATTTATGAGGAAGACAGGGAGCAATGACAACACTCTGAAATGAAGTTCACCTTGTTCAAGAGACACTTTTCTGTGGAACATTGAAAACCAACACTGTGAAGTCTCTGGCACAGCTGAATTCTCTCTCCATGTGAGAGGGGACACAAAGTCACTTGGGAACAATGCAAGGGTCTGAGTGGGGCGAGGACAAAGAATGTGAAAGGAAAATAGTCATTCAGCCAGTAATTCAACAATAATGAAGTACTACTAAATACCAGGTCACTGAGCTGGCTTTTGGATTTGTGGGGGTTAATTTAAAGAAGCATGAGATATAGGGACGTTTCATGAAAAGCTTGTGGATTAAAAGGGCAGTTAAGAGAGCTAAGTAATAACTGTGGAGGACCAACAAGCAGGCCACACAGTACTGGGAGAAATCTAGAGGGATTGCTTGTGTTTATAGAGCAATTCTGTTTGGGAATGGTGTTAGGAAGCAGAAGACATACCCCTTGCACACCTAGATTTTCCTTCCTTTCTGTCCTGGAGAACAAGTCGGTGTCATTGAGCAGAAGCTTCCTTCTCTTCACTCTGGAACAAGGTAGATGCTGTGACTAACTTGGAGCCATTTTTCTCCTGTGAGTTGTCCATCATCTTTACTCTAAGCTGAATAAAAGTGGTGATGTGTTAGTCAGAGCTCTCCAGCAAAAAACCAATAAGGTATCTGTCTGTCTATCTAAATA
>NW_011888920.1:829907-842071 GCF_000151845.1 Pteropus vampyrus
AAACCCACAGAGGCATGACAAAGAGAGTATGCTCCAGGAAGAGGCAATATCTTGCTGTGGATAAGCAGTGCAGCCCATAACGCAGGGGGAAAGGAGACTAGAAAGGCTGTGTGGCACATCCAATTGTCAGTGACCCAGAAGACCATTTTCATCAGTTAGAATTTGTTTTACACATAACTGAAAACCATTTAGTCTTTAAGTATGAGAGTGCTTAGATGTTACCAACTAAGTCCTGGAATATGGATCTCAAACTTGAATGCATACAAGAATCACTTAATAGTTAATAAAAATGCCAATTCTCAGGACATTCACCTAGATTTTCCTAGTCTATAGCCTCTGTTTGAGCTCAAGCCATTGAAGAGATTTTTAACAAGGATATAATAATTCTTATGCAGATATTTTGGGAACCATACTTTGAGAAGTACTGTACTAGAAAGATAACTCTGGCAGCAGAGTGTGAAATGAACAGAGAGGAGCAAGACTCAGGTTGCGCTCAATGGGCTTCACTCCTGGGCATGACCTCTGCTCAGATGTCTTAATCCACTGGGGTTCAAGGGAGCCACTGGTGGCATTATCTGGAGATGGAAGGCATATGGGCTCGCAGTCTCTCTCCTCACCTGGATATCATTCTATTATATATTAGTGGTATAAAGTAATGTTTCATTGCTTCAATGTCTTACAGAGTTGTCAGGAAAACCATCATCTGACTTTTTACTTAGAACTTACCTACTCAGACATAAGTCCATAGAAGGGCAAGGATGGATGGCAAATCCGAGTAACAAAATATGCCAAAAGCAGATTTCCTACTCCCTATCCAACTCTGTCTAAGATTTTGTGAATGGGTAGAACTGAATGCCTTAATTCTCTTTTTATAGAACGAGTTTGCTCCCAGATTCCTTGGCTCCTGATACAAATAAGTTCCTAATATTCCCTTTCCACTAGTTTATCTCAAATAACTAGATGTTTCTTAATCTCAGTGGGGAGTAAGGTTTCAGCTCTGGTGGCTCCTCCAGGCTCACATAAATACCAGTAATTCTGTATAGTATGTGATCAGTGGATTTGTTCTCTTGTCTTTTCCCTCTATATTTTCCTGTCTTCTTTTTTTTAAGAGCGAACTTGGTCTAAGTATAAATCTGAAGGCTCAGACCCACCATCGAAGTTGGTTTGCTACCAGTGTCCCTAGGATGAGACTTCAGTACAACCTGACTGACCAAGTTTGTCCTCTCTCATCCCTAACATGGTCGCCTACTTTTGCCTGGGCTGTGATTTGCTGATGGGCTCTCTAATTTCTTTCTTGAGACTAGAGCGCTGCCTTGAACTATATCCACTTACTTGTGGCCCTAAATCACAGTGTAGCACTCTCCAGCTACCTCTCCTAGACTCTATTTTAAGCCAAGGGGGTCATCCATCAGAGTCTCCATGCTGTGATTTGCCTCCCTGTGTGCCTGACACCTGTCTGGAGCCAGACCAGATCAGAGCTCTTTGATGGTGATGTTGACCTGAGTTAAACCATTTGTTTATTTTATTCCTTAAGACATTGTAATTTGCACTTCTAGTCACCCCACTTTATGGTTATATTAGTCCCTAGAACAAGCTCTGCCTTTTCCCAGCTCCATCCATTACAAGACTATGGGGAAGGAGTTAATGTGTTTCCATTCTAAGACTTAATATGGCATTCATTACAGGAATGATCAAAATGCTGTGCTAGTTCAAAGATATTAAAGCTTAAGATTATATTTTAAGGCAACTCACTATTCAAATCTACATAACATTTTACGAAATACTTTAAAGAAAATCCAAAGTTGTAGGTTGTTTTTCTGGGAAGACTTGATCAGAGTCTCTATTCCTGCTTCTCCCTTTGAAACTGTGCAGCATGTCAGTTGCTCTGCGAACCAAACAATCTTAAATTCAAGGGAGGGGCAATAGGAAGCTCCAGTTAGGCTTCCTGGTCTGCATCATGTGCTCCAGCACAGATGTTGTTAATATCCTCCCTGTTTAGAAATTGTTCTTTGTGCATCCAGCTCTTCGGGTTAGGACTCCAGAGAGATGGGGTCAGGATTTGGATAGGATTTGGGTACCAAAACCTCACTCTGAACTCTGAGATTATGTATGTGAATATAATTTGTGAGCCCCAGAGCACTCTTCAAATTGTGATGTCACAATTGTTTCAGACTCAATGTAAATGCACCAAGCATGGTTGACATGTCCTTGATAACATTGCTTCCTCACAGTCTCTCTACAAGGTTTTGGCTGTGCCCCTTAACTTGGTTTTAAGGAGAGAAAAGATCATCACTTTCAATGGAGTCCTTGAGAGGATATGGAGCAAGGAGACATTATTAATAAATGCTATGAAATCTTTGGCAGGAAGCAACCATATAAATACTGAATTTCATTATTACTTCCCAATGTTCACAAAGGGAACATGTCTGCCCTATCACCTTAGGGGCAGGGAATAAGTGACCATTTTATTAGCATTTCTTATGCTCTGCCAGAGACTCTACAGAAAAGCTGCTGCATTTTGATAGACCATCAATCTCAGCTCTTGGGCAATTTCCTTCCACCTATGCTGATGTGGAAAATCAATCTTGATTCCCAGGCGGCAGAGCAACTGTTACCAAAGGTCACAAAACAATTGTGGTTGTTTTTCTGCAGCAGTGAGTGTAAAAGGACTTCTACCAGCCTTGGAAAAATTTATTTCCCTGCTCTGCCTTTAGCTCCTCTCCTGGTCAATTTAGGAGAAGGAATGATGGTGTCTAAATCACTGATGGTAGGAAAGTCAAACAAAAGGGCTGTCATTTTAAAAAAACTATAACAGAGGTTAAACTGAACTTAGAAATATGGAAAATTATGCTCTTTCAAGTTTTTCACATATCTGCCATGGGTTCAGCCAAAAGCCAAATCCAGTATATTTCAGCTCTCTTAAACACCGTGATTTCTGACAAGAGCCAATATCATTCCAGCAGGGCACTTATAATCAACTGGGGCTTCATCTCCACGCTTCCTTTATTCGATCCAATAGGTTGCCAATTTCTGTCATTTTTTTCCCCTTCAGAACATCTCTCCTGCCTATCTTTATTTTTTCTTCTTTCTAGTGAAATAAAAATAGATAATTACACCTAGATTATTGAAATAACTTGCTTAATAAATCTCTACTTCAAGACTCTCCCCCTCTAATCTGTTCATTTAACTCACCATCGTGGGCCTGCTTTGTGCCACGCATTTTTTCACACACCTCAAGAAGTACATATTATATGTCCATTTAACTGAGAAAAATATTGAGGATCAGAAAGGTTAATATGTAGAGCACTCAAAGTCACACACTTAATACTTTGCAGGTCAGAATTTGAACACGAATTTGAGGATTCCATGGTCTGCTGTTTTCTATTCGACCACAACTATGTTCCTTCCAGTTGACTTCCCTATTGTCCTTCTCCAACAAAGCGTTTGTTATTTCATAGCTCTCTCAAAAAACTCCAGTAGCTAACCCATTGCCAAATTCTCATCTGCTATTGATATAACCTGGTGCCAAAGCAGCCCAGAAATCTTGTATTCTTTTCCTCTTGCTTAGAAACTTTTCATCTGAAAACCTGGTCTACAAATTGCCACATTGGACAGTTCATGTATTTTGCCACTTCTAAACCAGTGTTCTTATTTCTCCTTAATTTGAAATGCTGTTTTTTTTGCCCCAGTGCTTTTCTACTTATTCAATTCATATTTATCCTTGAAGGCCAAGCTTGATCCCCAATCTTCGTAGAAAGTTTTATGATTTTCCTGGTTCCTAATGATGTTTCCTAACTCTGAACCCTAGAAACACTATTTGTGCAAATGACTGGATTCAGTTTACATCGACTTGTTCTCACTGTATATGCCCTCTTGGGTTGCACCTTGCCAACAAATCCTCACTTCCCATAAGGCATCTCTATCTGGACAGCTTGACGTTACTTGATTTCCTAAGCATTACTTCCTGAGTTTATACCACTTGCTCCTTTTCTCATGGTATATCTTTTACCGATTTCCATGAGGCTCACTCATATGGAATCTCTTGAAACATTTGGAAAGGAACTCTCCTTCTTTTGTTTCTATTCCAATGCATCCTTAAATAATGATTTTTTTCTTTATGTTTCAGTCTACTTGTTCCTTCTGTTTTTTTTCCAAAGCTTCCATCCTATTTAAGTCATTTTTACTTCATCTAGATATAGCATACAGCATCTAATCTCTATTTTAATTTAATTTTTCAACATATACCAGCCAGACAAGATTCCTTCTGTGATGCTATATTCTAAACAGTCCTTAATGCATGGTTCAGCTCTTTATTTCATATTATCTGGTTCACCAGTTTGAACATGTATGCAAGTCTCATTTGATAAGACTGGATTATAACTTACATATGACCTTTTGCTACTTTTGTATCAAATGGTTCATGCTTCATAGAAAGTTGTCGCTTGGGTGAACACCATTCTCATCACTTTATTCCTCTTCTTGAAGTTCTATATAATACCCATTGCCCATTTTAGTATCATATTTCTACTTGCTCAGGCTCATTGTTAAAATCTAAAATCAATTCTCTGTTTTGATGTTTCTCAGTCATGCTTTGCCAAACCCCTTCCACATTTGGTCTTATCATAATCTCACTGCTCCAAAAAAGTGAATTTGTATACTCTAATTTATCCTAGCTCTATATTTTACCTAAGAGATCCTGCATTTTTCTCTCTCCTGGATAACTGATTGCGATGAACTGAATATTTATATCCCCTCAAAATTCATATGTTGAAACTTAATCCTCAATGTGATGGTATGAGGAGGTGGGGCCTCTGGGAAGTGAGTAGGTCAGGAAGCAGGAGCCTGCGTGAATGGGATCAGTGCCCTTATAAAAGAGACCTCACAGTGACCCCTCACCCCTCCTGCCCAGTGAGGATACAGCAAGAAGGCCATTTATAAGGAAGTGGGCTCTCACCAGACACAGAAAACCCCCGGTGTCATGATCTTAGACTTCTCAGCCTCCAGAACTATGAGAAATAAATTTTTGTTGTTTGTAAGCCACTCAGTTTATAATATTTTTGTTATAGCAGCCCAAATGGATTAAGACACTGAAGTTCCAGGCAGTATATTCCATAGCAGTTGTGTGCTTGTCGTATTCAGTGCAAAGAAAAATGATTGATTACAAACCAGAGTGAAAGATGATAATACAACATAAGCGCACAAGAACAAAAAGTGACAGAATTTTTATTTTATGTATGTTTCCTGTTAACTCAGTTAGAAAATGTCTGAATTGATACTTGGCTCATGAATCCAAACCTCAACCCAAGTAGAGCAGAGGCATATTTTATATAGGGGTTAAGTTTTAGAGACAGCACTTAAAGTGGAAACTATGCAGAACATTTCTTAGAAAATGTTGTACTGATACCTAATCCCTCAGGAAGTTAGACGTGGCCATTTTTTCTATTTTGTTTTGTTTTGTTTTTTAAATTGGAATCTAGGTGAAGTGTTTGTCTTGCGTTTAGGACACACGTTGTAGAAAAGTTGTAACTTTAAATAACTAGCATTGTTCAGCTCTGCAAAATGCTCACATTAAGAAAGGCACATGAAAAATGATGCTGGCCTTGGAAAGAACAGATTTGTCTTACAGCATTGTCAGGAATAGCGAACTCTGCCCAGTTATAACACCGCACAGAGACTTGGCTGCTCCTTTTTCCAACGCACCATGTAGATCACATAGCAGGTACTCAATAAATGCTTGTGATTAAATTCATTAGTGTCATTCTTGCATTTGAGAAATCAGATCCCTCCCTGATCTCTGCTTTTCCCATTTTCTCACCTTTGTACCATCAGGCACCTAACTGCAGTAGAGATTCCACATTGCCATGGCCTGCACAGCGTTGCAGAACTATCAGGGCCCAGCCAGGCAGGAGTACTTCCTGTGTGCTCTGGGATGATGGGGACATTTGCACTTATTTTCTTCATTCAAAGCCAGAAAAGTAGAACTGACGACTCACCCAATTAGATCTTGTAGGAAAGTGCTTGCTAAGGAGAGGGTAGTTTATGGAAGCACTGCCTGTGATAAAGCTCTTTAATGTTATCACAATTTTATAGGCCTTGTAAAAAGCACATTACCCTCATATGAGTGATAAAAGCCCATGAAATCTTTAAATTTCCTAACTCTGAGCAGTATTCATGCAGTGATGATACCCTTAAATTTTCATTAAGCTAGAAAGAAATGTATACTCTCATCATGTCTATATAGGCTGTCCCAAATTTATGAATGGAATAGTCCCAAATATTTACTTGTAAGTCACTTCTTTGAAATTTGGAACTATTTTCCCATAGGAACAATGTAACCCATGATAGTTCAGGTCCCAGGCCAGCCGACAATGGCCTTTTTAACAGATGATGTAGGTGAAATCACACAGATTAAAAACGCTAAGCCTTGAGTAGTGCTAGACTCAGCCTTAACTCTCTGGGACAAACACTTGGCACCCAGCCCTTAAACCCCTGTTTCTAAGGAGAATTAGAGGCTGAGAGGTCTCTCAGTTAAATCTCAAGGCATCAGGAGAAAAAGCTCAAAAACAAGCTGGAGGGTTGAAGAAGCAGCTAGGGAGAACTTGGTACAATGTGACTTCTCATGCATATATTTAACAGATGCTCAAAATTGCACAGTAGAAAGATTTTTCTTATCTTTCCATGTTATTTTATTCTCTGGAAAGAATAGAGACTTTGAAATTTTCCCTTTCTAGTTGGGCAAACTTTTCTTTCTAGTTACCTTTTCTTCATGCGGTGCTTGCTTGCGTTTCCTCATATGGCAAGTTGTAATAAATAAAATTTAGTTGGGGCACAGTAGTCTTTTAATACATTGTAGCTAATGTTATTATTACAATGATGCTTTACTTACTAAACTGTATAAGGATTTTAAAACCTAGGTAGTTTTCACAGGCAGACAGCTTCACTGTTGTAGTATTTCTTTAAATTTAATGTTAGATATTAAACTAATGTACAGTCAGCTCTGGAGAGTAAAGAACAGAGTCATTTGGAATGCAAAATATGCATATGCACCACCTTCGCTTGAGGACAAATCTGCTGACCTTGCTAATGATGAGCGGCTTCTTTAAATGAAAGAGACCACCCTGGTCAGAGTACAGGCTCTGAGTTATTCCTCTATTAGGCGCCTGGGTTAACCAGAACCCTCTATCTTCATGAGGTGGCCTATTACTAAGATCGTTTCTGAGACGAAGGCACTGAAACCATAACCTTGTCTCATTCATCCTCAACGTGATCTTGCCTCCTCCATTGACCTGCTGGAGATGCTGCCCAGGCCTGCCTTCTACATGGTAAATCTAGCTTCATGGAATTTTCAGTATAGCCTCTTTGATTTACAAGATTACCAAAACTCTCCTATAAATAAAACTCTTGGTTTCTGATTGTCTTATATCCGGGACTCATAGAAGCTGTGTTTCCTGTCTTGCACTATGTCTGGTGTTCAGGATTCTAAGTTTGACTTTCTTAGTTCCCTGTCAATCTGACCATTTCTACTAACCTCATAGACAGGGCTATTATAAGAACAACAGTAAGGACCTTAGGAATTGACAAATCAGTGTAGCTGAAGTCGATGCTTGTGATCCTGCCTCTTTTTCTGTTTTAAACTTTTATAGTTGGTAACCAGGAATTTCCTATGGCACATAGATGACAGATCTAAGTCATGAGGTGGTATAGCATCACAGACAGCCAATCGCCCACAGGAAAGTGAACTCTAATCCTACTATAACTTAGCGTGACCTTGATCAAATACTTAATCTCACTGGACTTCAATTTCATTATCTGAAATAGAAATGATAATATCTCCTAAAACCATATCTGAAATAGAAATGATAATATCTCCTAAAACCAAATAGATAATAATGTATTTTGAAAAACATATGGCATATTAAGCAAACACAAGGCATTATAATGTTAATCATCACCATCATTACAAACCTATTCCATAGCCTTTCAGTTGTTCTGAAGAAAAATGCCATGCTGACCTCCACATATGCCAGTTACTTTCCCAAAGGAAACACTGACCTTTTTGAAACAGTTTTCTATTTCTTGGTCTATTGCGTTCCCTGTCTAATGGCCTGTGTCCTCCATTGTCAGCAGTAATCAGCTTTCAGCTTTGTTTCTAAACTTCTAATTCCATTAAATTTTATTTTAGTATATATTGACATCAAATGTTCATTGAGCATCTGCTGCATGTGTTAGACACTTTACTAGTTCTTGGGAATGCAAAGATGAGTAAGGCACAGTCGTTGAACTTAAGGAATTTACAGTTGCTGTAAGGTTGCTATAGGAAGGGGCATAAAAATAGGAGGTTTATTGGGATATTCTCAAGGGCCATGTTTGGGAATCACTTCCACTGCTTTCACTTCACTCTATTGGCTAGGATCCAGCATATGACCCCAGTACAGCAGTAAGAAGGCTGGGAAGTATATTCTTTCTGTCTGTCTACGAAAAGAAAAATGAGATAGAATGTGCTAACTGCTTAGCATTGTCTCCATCATATGATCCTCGAATAAATATGGCATTAGCTGTAGTGTGTACGTATGGATAAGGCAGCAGAGAGGATGTAGTAATTTAAATCTGTTGAGGGATTGGGGAAACTGCCATTAAAGTGAGCCTTGAAAAAGTATCCTTTGCTAGGGTACTTTTTGTCATTTGCAAATGCAATCTTGCGTGTGCATTATTTGATGTTATTAAATGTAGGGTTCATTAACAATATTCAAACACCTTCTAAGTCTTGTCTATTTTGACATATCTCCTTCAATAACATAAAAAAAAAACCAATACTCATCAATCTATTTTGAAGTCATTCTTTAAAATTCCATCGCACCTTCCTCCTCCAGGAATTTATGGGGTTGTTCTAGTTTGCATCCTTTACAACTCTCCCAGGTTCTTAGATCCCCAACCCTCTTGGTCACCCTCTCCCTTTTCCTGGTGGCACAATTGCTACCCTCCCCCAGGGTGATCTCAATCAAGAAGACTGATATGCATTTTCCCCTTAAGGATGGGGTCTCCCAAGTCTAGGGGCCTCCCTGGAATCTCCTTAAGCAGATGAGGTCTAGGTATCCTTGAAGTGTGCCTTTTCTCCTTGGATACTCCCTAATGTCTTCAACTTATCTTTTTAGATGTCCTACTAGCTGCTCCATTATAGGCTCCAAGCTCACTTATAGTTCTAAATAGTTCCCAACATCCACATTTACCATCTGGTCCTAGAATGTCTCTCTTCAGCAACTAGACCCATTTGCGATTGGACTGCAGCCTTATTCTGTCAAAGGCAGAATCTCTAACGATTTCTTAGGGAGAGTTGCAGTGATGCACAGCTTTAATATAATGAAATTTTCCCAAGCCTCTGTAATTTCACTAGGGATCTAGCCTGGTTGTGCCATGTGGTCTCATTCTCTGTGCCATCCCTCAGTGCTTGGATGTTGCACCTTTGTGTGGTAGCAAAAAGTCCTTCATTTTTTTAGTATCCGCAGTCCAATACAGCAAGCATTAACATTTCTCTTTCCCTACTCCTCACAGATCACAAGAAACATGTACATATTGGTTGCCTGTAACACCACCAGGCATCTCCAGGTTCCCCGCAGCAATGGGCAAATTAAAACTCAATAATGCCCTTGGTTATAGCTGTATTGCTCTATTAACTTGCCAGACTCTTTTGTGGGGCCGTTGTGTATTTTAAACTTCATACAATAGTTATAAAGTGTGGGGACTTAATAAACATGCTTTATATAAAACAAAGTCACTAAATTTCTTACCTGAATTTCTGTCAATGATCCCTGGGGAACTGTATTCACTTTACAAAAAACAGCCACTTTCTTATGAAGATAGTGCCAGATGCCGCTTAGGCTGCAGAATTTGCAGCTGTGTGTTAGTGTTCAATAGCTTGTGACTGGTTTGTCACTTCTCTTTGGCTTTTTTCCCCTCCTGGGAGTGTGAGATGTGGGAAAGAACTGCAGCTGTTAGTCTCCAAAGCTTTGCAGAGGTAACTCAATGACTGCTGCTATATTCAGAGGTTGCATATCAGCTGCAGTGCTGAGCAGCTGGAAAGGAAGCTCCTGAAAATTTTAACTACGGTTATTCAACATGTTATGGGTCTTCAAGACCCGAATCTTTTGAGAAAACATGAGTGGAATACAAATCGTTGACATCACACTTATATCTCTTGCAATCTTTCAACACTGCTTTCAAAGCAAAAATTTTTCACTTCACAGGAATCTGAAGCTGCCAAGTACGAAGCTTGATGTTCTTATTTGCATATCAGTCCCAGAATGCTTTTCCAGCCTCAGCTCTTCTGAGTTTGCTGTTTTAGGCAGAATTTTTAAAAAAAAGGCTGAAGTGCATTGTGTTTTCCAGTTTTGTGTAAATTGTGCCTCTGATATGCAAACAAGAGAAATAGGACGTTTTCCCTTTGCCCTAAGCTTAGTGTGACTTCTGATGAAAAAGCAAGAGTTTGGGATAAATAGAAATGGTATTATGTTCACTCATCACTCCTTTGAAATAATCTTTGAGTGCTTGGATTTTAGTTACTTCCAATGGGTTTTTTACCTCTCATTTTAGCTGCATATATCATAGTTTCAAAGAGGCTGAGAACTGGAAAGGGTGTTACAGATCTTCTATTGTAGGGCATCCCCAGTTAAAAGGATTGTCATCGCCTGTGCAATCACTCAACTGGTTACTGCTGCTTGCTCTGCTCTCCATTAAGTGCCCTTGTTGACATTTGCCTCCAATGACAACTGGAGTGAAAATGTGGTCAGCTGGTGCCACATCTCACTGACACAGACTGGCTCAGTGACCAGTAAGTACTTTTGACTATTCTACCACCAACTGCTTTGTGAATGTATAGCTTTACAGACAAGAAATTTCATGTCTCTGCATGATAAAAATCTCATGACTCTACATCCACAGAAATAAAGTATGGAGCTTTCATGATCTTTATTGTTATTACAAAGGGAAGAAAACTGAGACCAGAATGGATACAGCTTCTTCAAGGTTTTATGGAAAGTCGGCAGCAGAGTTAAGATGTAAACCCAGGTCTCTGATTCTTAGTTCAGAGCTCTTTCTGCATACCATATAAAGTGATCAGGAGAACCTTCCTTGTGCCAGTCACTGACCCAGGTCTGGGGATACATCAGTAACCAAGAAAGAGAGAGAAAGAGGGCTACTTCTTCAGAGGACTTACACTCCAGCAGCAACTGCAGATGTAAATTACAAGTGATTAGAATCAATGCGAAGTTTTATGACAGTTGAAATAAGTCAATTTTTTAAAATTCTCTAAATTCCAAGTAGGAAAGGGAAAATTCCCCTGCAATTATTTTTGTTACAGACATCGAGATGAAGTGTCTAGTGGATAAAATACAACCCTCGTGACTCAAATGCCAAAAAGAAGATGATTTTCAGCTTTTCAGGACAGTTGATTAATTAATTCAGTTTATTGGTCACTTTTATATGTCACACATTGTATTAGGCATTGGGAATTCAAAGATAAGAAAGAATCTCTAGAGAGTGCAGAGCGTAGCGAGAGTTCCACGAATGAATGGATATTTAGGATGAAATGTCACGAATTCTGTAGGAAATAAAGGTTTGTGGGAAATGCTATGAGAACATAAGTGAAAGGGCAATTCAGGAGGTGGGGGTGGGGAGGCAAAGAAGACTTTGTAAGGCTGTGATATTCAGGTGGACCTTGAAAGATGTGAAACGGTTCACCAAACGGAGAAGGGGTAGTGTGCAAGAGCTGGACTTTAAACAAGAAGAATAGCATGAGCAAACTATAGGTGCATGAAGTTTGTTCATGGCTCTCAATTTGGGTCTGTAGTCTACTGTTCCAAATCCAACTGTACATATTCCTTGAAAAAGAAACAGAGCCCTGAGGAACAACCTTTTCTCAAAGGTCTGTGTGGTAGTATAGTACGGTGGCTAAGAACATAGGCTCTGAAACCAGACTTGCTGGGTTTAATTCCGGCTTTGAAAATAAAGTAGCTTTGTTACCTAAAATTTTCTCTTAGTTTTCTCATCTTTAAAATGTGCATAGTAAAAGCATAAGATTTTTGTAAGAGTTAAATAAATAGATGATGTGAAGTACTTTGACCAGTTCTTGGCACATACTCCATGCATATTAGTTATTATCACTTGGGCCA
>NW_011888920.1:844221-846844 GCF_000151845.1 Pteropus vampyrus
TGTATCTTTTAGGCCTATTGTTTCCTTATTGATTCTTTGCCTGGAATATCTGTCCATTGGTGTCAATGGGGTGTTAAAGTCTCCTACTATGAGTGTATTACTACTGATCTCTACTTTTACGTCGATCAATATTTGCTTTATGTATGTAGGTGCTCCTATGTTTACTAGGGTTATGTCCTCTTGATTTATCGATCCCTTTATTATTATGTAATGCCCTTTTTTTATCTCTTATTATAGCCTTTTTTAAAAGTCTATTTTATCTGATATAAATATTGCTGCCCCGGCTTTTTTTTCATTTCCATTTGCGTGAAATATCTTTTCCATCCCTTTACTTTCAGTCTGTGAGTGTCGTTTGATCTGAAGTGGATCTCTTGTAGACAGCATATGCATCTATCCTGTTTTCTTATCCATTCAGTTACCCTATGTCTTTTGATTGGAGTATTTAATCTGTATACATTTAAAGTGATTACTGATAGGTACATTGTTACTGCCATTTTATTACTCATATTTGTTATTTCTATTTTCTTCTTTACCCCTTCTGTTTTTACAGAAGTCCCTTTAACATTTCTTGTAATGCTGGCTTGTTGGTGATGAATTCCTTAAGCTTTTTTCTGTCTTGGAAATTCTTTATCTCACCTTCCATTTAATCGAAAGCCTTGCTAGGTAGAGTAACTGTGGTTGTAGATTCTTGTTTTTCATAACTTTGAATATTTCTTGTCATTCCCTCTGGCCTGCAAAGTTTCCATTGAAAAGTCAGCAGACATTCTTTGGGGGGTACCCTGATAAGTAACCAGCTTCCTTTCTCTTGCTGCTTTTAAGATTCTCTCTTTGTCTTTGTCCTTTGGCATTTTAATTATGATGTGTCTTGGTGTAGGTCTGTTTGCATTCCTCTTGTTTAGAACTCTTCGTGCTTCCTGAACTTGTATGTCTAATTCCTTTCCCAGGTTAGAGACATTTTCTGTCATTATTTCTGCAAATAGAGTCTCAATCCCTTGTTCTCTCTCTTCTTCTTCAGGTATTCCTATGATTCAGATATTTTTATGCTTCATGTTGTCCCAGAGGTCTCTTAAACTATCCTCTTTTTTAAAAATTCTTTTTTCTTTTTGTTGTTTTGTTTGGGTGCATTCAGCTACCTTGTCCTCTAATGTGCTGATTCGATCTTCTGACTCATCCAATCTATTGCTGAATCCTTCTAGTGTATTCTTCATTTCTGTTATCGTATTTCTCATTTTTGTCTGGTTCTTTTTTATGGTTTTTATGTCCTTTTTTATGCTCTCACTGTACTCATCCATTCTCCCCATAAGTTGATTGAGCATCCTTATGACCATTATTTTGAACTCTGTCTCTGGTAGGTTGCTTACCTCCATTTCATTTAGCTTATTTTCTAGAGTTTTCTCTCATTGTTTCATTTGTGGCATGTTTCTTTGTTTTCTCATTTTTTTTAGTTTCTCTGTGTTCTTTATGATGTGTCAGAAATATTTATTTCATCTCTCAGCCTTGGCCAGATGGCCTGATGTGGAAGGTGTCCTGCGTGGTCCAGTGGTGCACTCTCCCTGATCCCTTGTGCCAGGAGCTCTGGAAGTGACCTTTGTGTGAATTGTGTCTGATCTTCTATTGTCGCCAAGCCTTTATTGTTGTTAGTAGATCAGTGGGTGGGATTAACATTCAGGCTGACTAATTGTGGGAATTGGCTGCACTCTCAGGTTGTTGTGTGGGAGCTGACTCCACTGAGTGGGATTTGCCCTAGCTGTCTTATGTACTTGTTGCAACCACCTTTTGTGTGTATCAATACTGGAACCAGTCAGGAGTTGCTCCATTGTGGTCTGGTGGCAGCCTCCAGATGTTTGGTTTTGTGGCCCCTTGGGATGGGTTCCCACATAGGCCAAGGTCAGCCACTGCTTTTGATTACTCAGGGCTATGCGGTGAGAACTACAAAGCAATCTGCTGATGATTGTTGCCTATGCTGGATCTATAAGTAAGTGGAAGAGACAGAGCTGTATGCAGCTCTCAGTTATCCCCCATCCCTCTACAGCAGTTTAGCAGAGGGACCAGTGCTCCTCAAGTCCTGATACGGCCTATCAGCTGCCTGTAAGTCTCTGAAACTGGATGAGCCTCTGAGTGATATGCATGTTGAGTGGCGCAAGGACACTGGAATCTCCTGGGTCAAGTAAGTAAATTTCCCCCTGCCACTGTAGTGTCAGTTTATGTGCCCACACTATCTTTATGGCTCACTGTACAAGTTTCCACTCGTAGCAAGGTCAACTGCTGCCCACCCTGGGCCTAAATGCACTACCCCAGAGCAGGGGCAGCTGCCTATCAATGTGCAACAGGCACTTGGTATACTGGATGGAACAGGAGCTCAGGGAGTCAAGAGCCATCAGGCCAATAGAGACCCCTGCAGTCCCCTTAAGAGATATTACAACTTGTACAGACAACAGTGGTCTGTCCACAACTGTTTTCTTCTAAATGAGCTCGAAATGCACTAGCCAAGGTCTGTTGTTTGCGCTAACTGCTCAACTCCAGAGCCAAGCAGAGTACAAGAGGTTGCTTGTCAATGGGCTGCAGGCACTTTGTGGCTTGGGTGAAGTGTGATCCCAGGGAAACAAGGTATGTTCAGCCAATA
>NW_011888920.1:847724-848833 GCF_000151845.1 Pteropus vampyrus
TGTCTGGGACTGGCCCACAGGTACCTGATATCCGCCCAAGTTCATGTTGGCAGCAGTGATCTGCCTGACCCTATCTCTGAAATGGGACTCACAGTGCTGGCCGCTGTTGCTGGGATTAGAAACTCTGCTCATAACAACGGCAGCCCCGCTGTGAATACTTCACTCTGAACCACCCAGATCAGGGCTTCGCAGCCAAGCAGGAACTACTTCCCCCAGCGGCCTGCAGGTTAGGCAGAGCGGGCTGATCCCCTCAGACCCGAGCTTCCTAATGGCTCTGTGGGAGGGGTCTGCACAATCAAGCTGGCATGGTCTGTAGGTTATCCTGTAGCAGGGCCGGACTAAGGCACAATGGTGGCTGCCTTTCCAGCCCTCCTTCTGACTCCAGGTAATGGAGATATTTTCAGAATGAATCCTGTGCAAGCCTCAGACCCATTGCCAATGTCCCAGATAAGTGTTTGCCAGTCAGAAAGCCTTTGCGTGGGTCCTTCAAAGGGACGTCTAGGAACTTAGTCACCTACTGTCTCACCCAGACAGCCAGAATCCCCTCTAGTTTCTACAGTCAGAGTTATTGGAATCTCCTCTTCCCTGGGCTGGGACCCTGGACTGGAGAGCCCCCAGATGAGACCAGGACCCCCTCTTCTTCAGGAGAGCCCCTGCAGCCTCACTGTCCCTCTCAGTGATCCTTCACCATCTATGGGTGCGGGTCCCACTTGTTTCGGGACTTTGCCCCTCCTACCGGCTTCGATGTGCTTCCTTTATATTATCAGATGTAGGTATTATGATCAGCTGGATTTCAAGTGATTCTCCACGTTGATTATTTTATAATTTGGTTGTAATTTCAATGCAGTCCTGGGAGGAGACGAACTTGGCTTTTACCAGTCTGCCATCTTCCCCTGCTCTTTACCATTAGCCTCTTTACAGATTAAAATTCTTGGTCTTAGCCACTTTAGGGATGATTCCAAATTGATATATTATTTTGTAAAGATTAAATGTTTATCCTTTTAGAGGATTTTAAAAACATGCTTAAATAAGAAAGATTAGTTGACTATCAAAATACTGACAGTTTAATACAACTGCATTTCATCACCAATATGGAAACACTATAATCC
>NW_011888920.1:848883-852798 GCF_000151845.1 Pteropus vampyrus
CACGTTGATTATTTTATAATTTGGTTGTAATTTCAATGCAGTCCTGGGAGGAGACGAACTTGGCTTTTACCAGTCTGCCATCTTCCCCCGCTCTTTACCATTAGCCTCTTTACAAATTAAAATTCTTGGTCTTAGCCACTTTAGGGATGATTCCAAATTGATATATTATTTTGTAAAGATTAAATGTTTATCCTTTTAGAGGAATTTTAAAACATGCTTAAATAAGAAAGATTAGTTGACTATCAAAATACTGACAGTTTAATACAACTGCATTTCATCACCAATATGGAAACACTATAATCCTACAAACATAGTCTATATGTTGAGATAACTTTGTTTTGTGCTTTATAGAAAGCTTTTATGTTTATTTTCCACAAAGTGGTGAGTACTGTCTCACAGAAAAAAAAATGCAACTCTTTATACAACATAAGTTTTGAAGAAGTAGCATCTCTGAAACGATCAGTACTCACATAACTGGTAAGAAACATGATTAAAGGACTCAAAAATAATTTAAAAAAATTCTTAAGCCTAGTAATTCTCAAGAGGTTTGAAACCACATTTTGTCAAATAAACAACTTTAGCATTCAGCATTGTTCTTCCATTTTCTAAACGTGACTTTCGACACTTACCTTAATAGCTCAGGTAGATAATGAACTTCACCATGGCCTGTGAAGTCAGAGATATCACACCGTACACACACTTAAAAGAAAACTAGATAAAGAATTCTAGCACATATGTCCTTCTCATAATTTGCAAGTCCCATCAGTGATTTCCAAAGTTTGGTCTCAAGACCAGCAACATTAGCATCACCTGGAGACTTGTTAAAAATGCAAATGTCAGGTTTTATCCCAGATCTATTGAATCAAGACTCTAGGCCTATCATTCTAGCCTAATAAGCCCTCCAGATGATTCTGATATATCCCAAAGTCTGGGGACCACTGCTACTAATGATTTACAGGATTTGCTAATTGACTTAATGCTAGGAAAAGCAGAGGGATGTAGGATGTCTCACAGGTATCAAGTGCAGTTTAATGATTAGCAAATTGAACCACTGATGACTCAGGGCCTCATGGTCATTGTCCTCAATATTACTTAGGATATTCATGGAAACTGGGTTAATTTTCAGATTATATACTTCCTACCATTCAATTGCAATACACACTAATTTGCTTTTGTCTCCAATATTCCATAATGACATCAATGGTCATTTCTAAATCCTCATTTTGTCTTTTCAGCATCATTTGACATAAATGGCTACATGTACGTTTTAAAAACACTCATTTATCTCCAAGTTTCCTTTGTTAGTGGCACAGAGACTCACTCAAATTAGGATAATTTAAGGAGTATATGTTCACAAACAAAACAATTACCAAGATATGAGTAGACTATTTAAAAAGAATAGGGCAGGAACTTGGGGCCAAAAGAAACAAAACTCATGGGAATGTAAAAATGCAAATCCTTGTCTCACTCAAGAATCAGAAACTCTGAGGATGAGGTCCAGCACTCAGTTTAACAATCCTTGTAGGTAATTCTGATGCGTTCTTGAAGGAGAGAGCCAATAAAGTCATCATATTCCCTTCTTTCTAATCTCCCATTAGAGCTCCTTCCCATGACACAAACCCAACCAGAAGCCAGAAGAAAAAAACAGGAGTCAGTCAGCTCCATCAAGATCAGCCTTCTAGGCCAGAGATCTAGCCTAGAAGGTGGAGAATATTGAAAGAAGCATCTAGAGGTGCAATGCAAGACACTCAGCACAATTCTACAGTAGCCAGTTTTCTGTTTTACTTCGCTGGCCATTCTTGTTGGTTATCCACTGTCCCTTGACTTGTTAATCAAGAATGCCCAAAGGCTCAATCCTTGAACCTATTTCCTATTTACTGTCACTCCCCTTGAGATTTCATACAAACTGTTGGCTTTAAATGCAAAATCAATCTATATACCACAAACAGCCAAAGCACATCTCTAGCTCCAACTCTTCCCCTGAACTCTGGACTAGCAAATTCAACTATTTACTTGACTCTTACAAGGATGCTTAACAGGCACCTCTAACTTAACATGTTCAAAATTAAGTTCCAGATCTCTACACAGCCTAGTCTCTTCTTCCCACATGATTCCCCATCTCAGTTAATGGCAACTCCATCTGATCTTTCACTAGCCCCAAACCTTGGCATCATCCTCGATTCCATCTTTCATCTAACATGCCGTATCTTATCCATAAACAAATTTCTTGGCAGCTCTATTTTCCAAATATATCCAGGTTCTGAGCACTTTTTACCTTCTCCACTACTACCACAGGGTTCTAGGCACCATCATCTCTTGCCTATATTATTGTAGCATTAATCATCCCCTAATTTGCCTCCTAGCCTCTGTTCCTACTTGCTTCAGTCTATTCTCACCATAACCAGAAGTGTTCATATATGAGTAAAATCATTTCATTCCTCACCTCAAAATCCTATGGAGACTTCCTGTATCAGCCAAGTTAGGTTATGCTGCAGTATCGGAAACAGAAACATCAGCTAATAGTACCACATAATTTTATGTCTTTCTCAGGCACTATATCTAGTGTGGGTCATCAGGGGCTCTGCTCAGCATAGTCACTCAGGGAAACAGGATGATGGATGCTATGTCTTGACATATAATTTCATCATCTCTGCAGCAGTGGGAAGAGGATGGGAAAATACACAATGGGTTTTAAAGATTCCGCTCCCACCTAGAACTGACACATTCCACTTCTAATCTCATTTCATTGACTAAAGCAAGGTGCCTTGCTGTGTAACAAACTGCTACAAAATCTCAGTGGCATGGAAAAATGAGCATTTGTTTGTCCTACATCTGCAGGCAGGCTGGGAGTCAGCTGATCTAGACGAGACTAGGCTAGGTGATCTGTCATCTGGGATAGCACTATGTAACAAGTTTCTTAACCTCCTCCTAGAGACTAGCCAGGCCATGGTTTTTTTGTTTGTTTGTTTGTTTGTTTTTCCATTGTGATAGCAGAAGCCCAAGAAGGCAAAACCCACTTGGCAAGTACATCTCAAGTCCTCACT
Organism: Pteropus vampyrus; assembly: GCF_000151845.1. Taxonomy (NCBI): domain Eukaryota; kingdom Metazoa; phylum Chordata; class Mammalia; order Chiroptera; family Pteropodidae; genus Pteropus; species Pteropus vampyrus. Next base: position 851,928 of record NW_011888920.1, read on the forward strand.
TGCATCATGTAGACTTATATCTTGTTAGCCAAAGCAAGCTGTGTGACCAAAACTATAGCCAAGGGGTAGAGCAGTATACTCTGTCTACAGTGAAGCCAGGTCATGGGTGTGGATGCAAAGGAGATGAAGAATTGAGGCACATAATCCAATCTATTGCACATGGCCACACTTAACTTTAAGGGAGCAGGGAAATACAACTCTCTTGTGTGCCTAGAAAGACAATTAGGATTTTTTTGCTAAACACTACTAAAGGTTTTTAGTGGTAAAAGTCCTTACAACGGCCTAAATGGTTCAATGAAATCTGGCTTCTACTAGCTTCCTAACTTTCTCTCCTGCCATTCAACCCAGCTCACACTATTATAGCCCCATACCAAGCAAGCTCCTTCTTCAGGGCCTTTGTACTTACTATTCATTTTGCCAGAATTATTCTTTAATTAGATATTTGCATGGCTTTGTCCCTTATGTTCTTTGGGCTTTTACTTTAGACAAATGCCTTACTTAAAACTGAATTCCTTTCTACGGCTAATCTCTTTTCCCTGCTTTTATTAATCTATAGCCATAACACTTCAATCCTTCTCACATAGTATATAATTTTACTTATTTATCTACCTTCCCTCACTTGAAGCTCCAGTGACAGAGATTTTGGTCTGTTTTGTTCAGTATTCCCAGAACCTATCATTGTGCCTGGCCTATAGAGAAGTAAGCATTTAATACCTTTTGTTGAATAAATGAACGAATATCCTGGAAGTTGACATTTTTTAAAATCAGAAACAGTGATCACTGTTGCATTTCAAAAGTTGATTGAGTTGCCTTTAAGCTCAATTCAGCCTTGTCTGACTAGCTGGCCCCTCTACGGTAACCTAATTCTCAG
>NW_011888920.1:852848-864565 GCF_000151845.1 Pteropus vampyrus
TGTGCCTAGAAAGACAATTAGGATTTTTTTGCTAAACACTACTAAAGGTTTTTAGTGGTAAAAGTCCTTACAACGGCCTAAATGGTTCAATGAAATCTGGCTTCTACTAGCTTCCTAACTTTCTCTCCTGCCATTCAACCCAGCTCACACTATTATAGCCCCATACCAAGCAACCTCCTTCCTCAGGGCCTTTGTACTTACTATTCATTTTGCCAGAATTATTCTTTAATTAGATATTTGCATGGCTTTCTCCCTTACGTTCTTTGGGCTTTTACTTTAGACAAATGCCTTACTTAAAACTGAATTCCTTTCTAAGGCTAATCTCTTTTCCCTGCTTTTATTAATCTATAGCCATAACACTTCAATCCTTCTCACGTAGTATATAATTTTACTTATTTATCTACCTTCCCTCACTTGAAGCTCCAGTGACAGAGATTTTGGTTTGTTTTGTCCAGTATTCCCAGAACCTATCATTGTGTCTGGCCTATGGAGAAGTAAGCATTTAATACTTTTTGTTGAATAAATGAACGAATATCCTGGAAGTTGACATTTTTTAAAATCAGAAACAGTGATCACTGTTGCATTTCAAAAGTTGATTGAGTTGCCTTTAAGCTCAATTCAGCCTTGTCTGACTAGCTGGCCCCTCTACAGTAACCTAATTCTCAGTCTTCTCTCCAGGCAATATCATTTAGCAAAGGTGACTATACAGAATAAATGAGAAAGAATGAAAAAAATATGGCATAGATGATAGAGGCTTTGTTCATCTCTTTTGTGACCACATCAAAGTTGTGACAGAAACAAGGAGCAAACAGCAAGAAAAATCACCTGGGATCTAGATGAACAAGCCCTACAACTAGGGAGAGAACTAAGAAATCACCTTGCAACGGGGAGAGGTAGGACCGGACAAGGCTGCGAGGCTGCCTGGTCCCGAGTAGCTGAATGGGACAGAGGCTGCAGCAGTGGCAGACACCTCTTAAAGGAGCTGTGTCTGGGAGCAGATTTTTGCAGTGAAGGACCTACTCGCTCAGAGCACCAATGATGATTTGGCTATGTGGGGGGCACCAGGGACCAACAGGGGGACACTGAGTTGTCAGAGTGAGGGCCAGAGGTGAGGATCTCTCCCAGACAGAAGTGCCAGTGGTATTCTTTGTTCCTCTGTTGAGCCCTCCCAGTGTGCAGATGCAGTGCCACCATAGCTGAGACATCATCAAACTGGATAACAGAGGTCGCTCCGCCCAGACGATTCCCTGAAACTCCTCCACCCCAAGTCGCAGCCCTACCCAAGCCACATCCAGGTGTGTCCTTGGCAGGTCAGGTGCTCCTTGCTGAGCAGCATCAAGACTCACACTAGTGGCAGCTGGCCTCGGTTTCTGGTGTGGCCTTTTGAGGCAACTATATGCATAGCTTCTGTGGCTTGCTTGCTGAATTTTAACAGGTGGACCTAGAGGGGCACAGGCTGGGGCCAAACTTGGCCTGCAGCTGAACACCTCTCAGGACTGTACCACTGGACAACTACAACACAAAACCATGCTAATAAGACCGGGAAACTTAGAACATTGATTAGTACATAAAAATAGACACAGAAAGGCAGCCAAAATGGGAAGACAAAGAAGCAGAAACCATATGAGAGAACAGAACAGAGATCCAGGAATAATAGAGATAAGCAATCTAACAGATGCAGAATTCAAAACACTGGCTATAAAGATGTTCAATGAACTTAGGAGAAGTATAGATGATTTGGTGAGAACTTTAATAAAGAGATAAAACACATAAAAATGGAAATGGAAATTATAAAAGGGGACCAGTCAGAAATGAAGAACACATTATCTGAGATGAAAAGTATGTTAGATGGAATAAAGAATGAATAAAGAAGAAAATTGTACTACCAATATAGAAAATGGGGAAGCCAAGGACACTCAATCAGAATGGCAAGAAAAAAGAAGCCAAGACTATGATAATAGTTTAAGGAGCCTATAGGACACTATTAAATGTAAAAATCTCTGTGTCATAGGGATACCTAAAGGAAAACAAGAAATCAAAGAGTTTTTTGAAGAAATAATGATGCAAAACTTCCCTCACCTGGAAGGAAATAGACATACAACTCCAGGAAGCTCAGAGAGTCAGAAAGAGGAACCCAAAGAGGCCCACACTAAGACACATCATAATTAAAATGCTAAAGGTTAAATACAAAGAGAGAATCTTAAAAACAGCAAGAGAAAAGCAGTTAGTTACCTATAAGGGAGCACCCATATGACTGGCAGCTGATTTCTCAAAAGAAGCCATGCAGGACAGAAGGGCTTGGCACAAAATATTCGACATGATGAAAACCCAGGATCTATGACTAAGAATACTTAATCCAGCAAAGCTATCATTTAGAGTCAAAGGACAGAGAAAGAGCTTCTCAGACAAAAATAAGCTAAAGGAGTTTATCAACACCAAGCCAGTATTATAGGAAATGTTAGAAGGACTTCTTTAAGAAGAAAAAACATGTATCAAAAATATGAATAAAGAATGGTAACAACTACATCAACAAGTACCTCAAATGGAAAAGAATTAAGTGCTCTAAACAAAAGATAGAGTGGCCGAATAGATAAGAAAACAAGACCCCCTACATATGTTGCCTACAAGAGACTCACTTCAGATTAAAGGACACACACAGAACAAATAGGAGACCGCAGAGAAAGCCAGGATTTTGCCATCAATATCATTCTCTAAAGTTCTCACATGGGGATTAATTTCTTCACTTGGGGGCATTTGGCAATATCTGGAGACTTTGTTTTTTTGATTGTTGCTAATGGGGGAAGAATGCTATTGGCATTTAGTAAGTAGAGGCCAAAAATGTTGCTAAACAGCCTGTGATGCACAGGACAGCCCCCCAGAACAGAGAATTATCCAGCCCCAAGTGTCAAAAGGTCTGAGTGTGAGAAAACCTGTTTTAAGGGGAGTGGAAATATCCTGATCACAATGGTTCTGAAAGCTGCTTCAGATAATCAATGTTTTACTACCTATCAGTGCTAGAGTGTAAGTATTACAAGGGTAAGAATTGAGATGGTACATTATTGGTTCATTCCTAGCATCTTGTACAGTACATGAAATATAGTAAGTCCTCAAAATATAATTGTTAAAGACTCACAAATATAGAGGACAACCTGGTGATGGCTAGAGTGGGGAGGGGTTGTAGGGCTGGGAGAAAGGGGTAAAGGGCTAAAGAAGTACAAATTAATAGTTGATAGATGGTCATGGGGATGGGGAGCACGACATAGGGAATGCAGTCAGCAGTAATGTAATGGCTGTGCATAGAGTCAGAGAGATAATAATTGGGGATATCATTTCATAAGCCATATAAATGTCTAACCAATGTACTGTATACCTGAAACTAATAATAAAATAAAATTTTCAAAAACAATCATTGAACAAATTAATGAAAAAGATGTCATAAAACACTAGATATATTCTAGACTCAATACTATGAAGATTAAGCTCTGCCTTGCTTCCTTTATTCTATTTTAAGATGGAATTTAAACCTATACTATTTATAGCTCTATGGCTTTTAGTCTATTTTCAACTTCTATGAGAAAAAAAGAGAAAAGTCATATTAGCCCAGTCCTGTGCAAAAGCTCATATATTTCATTAAAATGTTTGCTGGAGAAATATGTTTCTTCCCATGTGTAAAACAGGAAATGATTTCAGTTCCTGTAGAATCTATTGGGGTGAGCTTGAGGTTTTGGAATTCAGAGAATTATTTTTAGTTTGTTTTTGAATCCATTTTTGGGTAAACAGTTGACCAAAATATTTCCTTTTTGTGTGTGTGGTTTTTTAAATAATGCAAAAACAGATTTATTTGTATGCACGAGCTTTTTTTTTTTTTTTCCCCAATTAATACACTAGCTGCTTGGTTTTTCCTCTATTGCAGACTTCAGATAAGTGCAAGCTGTATTTCTTAGCAAAGCTAATTTTTTAATCTGTACAATTTCTTGTCAGAGCTCTATATTGCACTGGAGTGTCTTCATTTAGGTATGTGTGTATACAGGGACAAGTAATTCATCACATAGAACTTCAGTTTTTATTTAAATAATAACCAAGATTGTAACTGGTGTTGAGATAAGGTATAACTGGGAAAAAAATAGTTTTTGTTTTAAATAAAATGAGGATTTCAGTGAATAACAAAGGTGATTTATTCCTATATATTGAAGGCACACTTTTCTGACTCAGAAATCAACAAAGAAAAGAAAAGGTAAAACCCAACCCTAGGATCTAGGATTTAGTAAAAAGAATGTGAAAGCTTAAAGAAAACTACTCAATCTCCCACCCCTGACCCACCTAACATCACTACCTTCCCCATTGAGGTGAAAGATTCTAGCATTCACTTAGGAGACTGAGCCTGGATTTTTGGAGACATTTGTGAGTCTCCTTTTCCCCTTACATCTAAACTTAAAGTTTTGCTTTTCATGTATATCCTGAAACTGCCTGCTTCCCGTTTCTTCTTCTTCAGCCTCCCTAGATGAAGCTTCCTCTCCCTGCTGAATCTGTTTCCTTAAGCTTCTACTTTTGTTTTCCTACAGTCAAATATATATACAGTGAAAGAATGTTTAACAATTTATATTATTTCACTTACTTGCTTAAAACTAAAGACTTCTCAACACACTCAGAATCCAAACTCCTTACCAAGACCAATAAGACCCTATGTAAATTGGTCCTGCTGACTTCTTCCACCTGTTTTCTTATCATTGCGGTCCTTACCCACTCTACATTAGCCCTCTTGGCATTCCTCACACCATCCCTAGTTTGTTTTCACCTCAGGGCCTTTGCACTTGCTATTCTCTTTGCATAGCATGCTCTTCCCCAATATATTTCCGCTCATTATTTCTTCACTTCCTTTAGATCTCAAAAATGTCACCTCCTTAGAAGTCAAACCTTCTTTTCCTTCTCTAACTTGCTTTTTTTTCCTTATAGCACTTATCATTATTCGAAATTATACACGTATTGATTTTCTGTTTCCGCCTTGGTGCGAATTCTATGAAAGTTAGAACATGTGCTGTTCATTATCTTGTTTATTGTCTCTAGTGCCTAGAATTGTGCATGTCTTATAGTAGATGCTTATTATTAATTAAAGGAATGAAACTTGACCAGAATGTTCAATGAAGACCTCAGGGTCCACGCTTGGGATTGTAGATGAGAAACTTTGTAAAGAAATTCTTTAGTTTCCCTCCTGTCAAGTGACTTGGACAGATGGTGCTGCAGTGTGATTAATGATATGAGTTGCAGAGGAACTGCCTGGAGTTTACTGCTTGTCAACCTTGGGTAATTTACTTGGCTCTCTGTGTTTCTCCTTTTTATCTTTATGAAACATAATAAATATAATAATGTTTCTTTATAATAAAAGCTTTATTCTTTTATTAAGTATACCTTTTAAATAAATTTAAATTTTAAATATTATTTGTTCTTAAAATATTTTTTCAACCTCATAAAACCTATTTATCATCGGGTCATTATGAGAATTAAGTAAATACATGTAAGTTCAGAAAAATTCCTAGTGCATTGTAAATACTCCATTAAAGGATGCTGTTATGACAGTCAATATACAATATTTGCAGCTTCTGTATTTGCAAATTTGCTACTCTCTAAATTTTATGTAACTCCAATATCAATACATGCAGTGTTTTTTTTCCTGCATCTGATCATTCATTCATGACCACACACGCAGAGTGGTGAAAAATATGAGTTGTCCAATGCAATGTTCCCAGCTAAGGTTACACTCTGTCCCTTTGTTTCAGATCTCATAGTATCCTTACATTCTACCTTATGTCATGTTTTCATGTTTTGTGCATTTGGTTGGTGATTCTGCCATTTAAAATGGCCTCTGACCGTAGTGCCGAAGTGCTATCTGGTGTTCCTAAGCATGAGAAGGCTGTGACGTGACGAATGGTGAAAACACGCGTGTAGATAAGCTTCACTTAGGCATGAATTATGGTGCCATTGACTGTGAGATCAACGTTAATGAAGCAATAATATATATTAAATACAGTGTTTTTAAACAGAGACACACATAAAACCAGGTTATGTATTGCTTGAGGGAAATGTCGTGACCAGAGGCTTTCAGTAACCTAACCCTGTATTTCTCTTAGGAGCTGTGATTCAGAATTTGCTAATTCAGTGTTTGTGGTGATTTTATAGACCCTACAGTAATTATTGTGAATAATGAGAATTGACTGTCTCTCTCTTCTTCCACTCACTGAGAAACTTCTCCAGAAAGTAGTTTTCACTCAAATCCTCCATTTCATCACATTTGCCTCCACAATATTTTATCATATGACTCACACCTCCACCACTGGGCATTCTCAGAAGCCAAGAGAGGAATTCGGCTAGACATTAGGACCCACCAGACCTTCAGCTACTTTCTGCATGTTGGTGTCGCTCTTCCTTCTCTCCTGTTGCAGTTTGACTTTCCTTGGATTTTTTTGGTCCATGTGGAAAGACCATGGCTGCCAATAGGCACTGTTTTTACATCCTACCATCTTTGTTCTATATACTTCCTAAGGTAGACTGAGGTCTCAGATTAGGTCAGGTACCCCTATTCTGGACATTCAGCTGAGGCTAGTGTGCATGTGTGGTATAGGAAGTGGTTATTATAGCTGCAACTCTGTGGGTGATGCCTAAGCTGCATTGTCTGGTATAGTAGCCACTAGTCATAATATGGCTATTTACATTTAAATGTAAATTAATTGAAATTAAGTGAAATTCAAAAGACTTCAGCCGTACCAGTCACATTTCAAGTGCCTCAATAGCCACACATAATTAGCAGCTACAATATTGGGACAGTGCATATATACAACATTTCCATCACTACAAATTTCTATTGCACAGTGCCACTATAAATAAAATGGCTTTTCCATAAAAGGAGTGGAGGTGGGGTAAGGAGGAGGGTTTCTGTGCAATTAAATCAGTAGGTGTCTCCTACAACTTCTCTGCAATACTCTATGTAACTGGCTTGGTCCACTTGGAACATTTTCTTCCTCTGGCACTCAGGATATTTTTATACTCTTGCAATTACCCCGTGATCCTTTCCCGCCTCAATCTTCACCCTCCCTTAAGTGACTCAGCTATTCCTGTGACTTTTAATAGCTACATGTTGATGACTCCCAAATTTACATCTCATTCCCAAACCCCACTTCTAAGCTCCAGACCCATAGACCTGACTATTTAATATCTCTGACTAGATGTGCCAATGACCACTTGTCATCAATATCTCAATAATTTTTGATCTACCCCAAATTTCCTCTTCTCCCCAGGTCCCCCATCTCAATAAATGGCATCTCTATCTGCCCAGTTATGCCAGAAGCCTTGGAAAAATCCTTGACTTCGTCCTTCATCTCCCTCTCAACATCCAATTCATCACCAGCTCTGGTCAATCAAAATACTTCTCTAACATAGTCACAATTTTTTTACATGTCTAATGCCACCACCTAAATGCCACTCTCCCACTTTCCTCCTAATATTTATTTAGCTTTCTGTTTCTGTTCCAATGTCATCTTAAGGAATCCCTCTCTGTCCCGATTAAAGTCTACCTTTTAATGTCATCCCACATTATGCCTTTATTTTTAATAACTATAATGGATTATTTATTGATTTATTTAATATCTACCCTTCCTTTCCTAGTTTGTTAAGAGAAGGAAACGAGGCTGTTTTATTCTTTAAATCTGTCATGTCTGGCATAGTGCTGGGCTAAGTGGGCTAATCAGCCTTTATTAAGTACTTAACCAAACTTTTGGAACACATATTTGTGAGCTTTATAAATTCTTTTTTCCCCCATTATTGTTTAGTTATGGATGTCCTTCAGATTCTGTTCTTTATCTTCTCATGGTTTCCTCTCCCCGACTCTAAGAATGATCCCCAGTCAACATTATAAGCGTTGGCTTTTCTGAGAGATGTTATCTTTTCTCTCAAAATTAGTCTCTCCTTCCAGCCTCCCTAGTTTTCCAAGGGTAAAATGTTCTCTCAAAATTCCAACTTACAGGACTCTTTCCCCCAGAACACCCCTGAAGGCTGACTGACCTCCCACTCAGTCATTAAGACCTTTGAATCCTCTCATTAATCTTTCTTTCTTTAATTTTTATTTTTATTTATTTTTATTATGATGACATTGGTTAATGAAATCCAGTAAGTTTCAGGTATATAATTAGGTGTATATACATATGTTGTGTGTTCATTGCCCATAGTTAGATTTCTTTCTGTCACCACATATTTGACTCCTTTTACCCCATCTACCTCCCCCCTTTCCCTGCCATCCTCTGGTAACCACTTGTCCATTGTCCATGTCCATGAGTCTCTGTTTGTTTGCCCTGTCTATTTGTTGCTTTTAGGTTTATATCCCACAAATAAGTGATATTATGTGATTTTCAACTTTTTCTGTCTGGCTTATTTCACTTAGCATTATTATTTCAAGGTCCATCCATGTTGTTGCAAATGACAGTATTTCATCTCTTCTTATGGCTGAGTAATATTCCATTGTATATATGTACCACAGCGTCTTTCACCAATCTTCTCTCGTAGGACACTTCAGTTGCTTCCATGTCCTGGACACCGTGAATAATGCTGCTATGAACATCTGTGTGCAAATATTTTTTCTGATATGGGTTTTCAAGTCTTTGTGGGCAAATACCCAGTAGAGAGATTGCTGGATCATATGGTAGATTAATTCTTAGTGTTTTGAGGAACCTCCATACTGTTTTCCATAGTGGCTGTACCAATTTTCAGTCATACCAGCAGTGTATGAGGGTTTCTTTTTCTCCTGATCTTCTCCAACATTTGTTATTATTTGTCCTGATTATAGATATTCTAACAGGTGTGAGATGGTACCTCATTGTGGCTTTGATTTGCATTTCCCTAAAAGCTAGTGGTATTGAGCATCTTTTCATATGTTTGTTGGCCATTCGTATGTCTTCTTGGGAGAAGTGTCTGTTCAGGTCTTCTGCTCATTTTTTTATTAATTTTTGTTGTTGTTGTTGTTATTGAGTTGTATGAGTTCTTCATATATTTCGGATATTAGGCCCTTATCGGAGGCATTGTTTGCAAATATATTTTCCCATTGAGATGGTTGTCTCTTTACCTTGTTGACGATTTCTTTTGCTGAGCAGAAGCTTTTTACTTTGAAGTAGTCTTATTCATTTATTTTTGCTTTTACTTCCTTTGCCTTTGAGGTCAAATCCATAAAATCCTCTTTAAGTCCAAGGTCCTTGAGTTTAGTTCCTATGTTTTCTTCTATTCATTTTATTGATTCCAGTCTTATATTCAGGTCCTTAATTCATTTTGAGTTAATTTTGGTGTGTGGTGATAGATAACAGTCTAGTTTCGTTCTTTTGCAAGTGGTTTTCCAGTTTTCCCAGTACCATTTATTGAAGGGGCTTTCCCTTCTCCAATGTCTGTTTTTGGCTCTTTTGTTGGAAATTATTTGCCCATATAAAAGGGGGTTTACTTCTGGGCTCTCAATTTTTGTTAATCTTTCTTACAGTCTTACTCTGTGCCAATAGCACCTCCTAGAGATTTGCAATGCATAGTCTGCCCAACCACAGGGGGCCTATATCCTGCCTGTGTCTCAGGTCTCATTTCTGTCCTTATTATCTCACCCCTAGAACTTTGAGGAGCTTCCCAATTCATATCCCTACCCCCATCCTTCCTGCAGATTGCCATTTTCCAAAATTGCGGAATTGTTTTGTTGAAAAGGACCTATAGTGAAGAAGAATTTTCCATTCAAAAGGCTAACCTTATAATCAGCTCTTTGTTCTGCTTCTGTAAATATGCGTGCCACATAGACTGAAGGGCAAGGTGACTTCAAAATTAAATAAAGATTCATTCTCCCCTTTGCTTGTTCTATCTGAATAACAGATCTATTGCCTGAGTTCCTGTCTGAAAATCTCACGCTTTGTAACTCTGTAACTGCCTGAGGACAAATTAATCAATTGGCCTATGCCAACTGGCCAAATGTAACTGCACGGATAGGCCCTATAAAAGCAAGGTTGCATCTGAGCTCGGGGCCCAGATCTTCAGAGTGCTAGCTCTTCTGGGAATGCTGGCATAATAAACCTGAGTTCTCCAACTATTCGACTGGTGCTTGGTTTCCTGCCGGTCTGACTTTGCTACATTTCTGCAATGATAGAACATCTTACCCTTCTGATTTTGTAAATGAAGAAATAAGTACAGAAAATGGCAGAACTATCACTAAACCTAAGGCCTTCTATCTTCCTCTCTAATGCATTTCGACACTTACAGCCCTCACTATGCTCAGAAACCCTCATGGCTTCCTCTCCTACATGTAAAAGACAAAGAATCCTTTGCTAGACATCCACAGGAGACTTAGTGGAATCAGGTGCTTATCTACCTTTCCAAACATATTACCAATTGTTCCCCTATAGATTCCTTCCCTTTCTGCCACTTTACTCTCTGGTCTTTGAACTCCTCACATTCACCTTATGTATTTTTCTGGAGGAATCTTTGTTCTTTTTGTTTATCCCACCTAGAACATTTTTCTCTAGTTTCGTCCTCTGTGAGCACCTTGTGTTTTGAACCCCAAAGCATGTCTAATTTATAATGTATTTTAATACATTTTGTTGTTGAATGAATAAATGAAACATTTAATTTAATCAGTTATCCCTGTATTGAATGTGGCTAAGTTTTCTTTGATAGAAGTCAATAAATACCCACCAATATTCAGAAGTTCGTACCAAAATGGAAAATATTGGGAAATATTGACTTAATGTGTTTAACTCTTGAAAAGCAGTGATCTCTTAATAGCTGGCAATTTTAGCCTATTAATTGCTCATTTGGGAAATGGGACATTTGATCTTCTGATCTCCTCAAATGAGCTCTTGAAACTTTCCAAAGTAGACATTGATCCTGATACTCTCTGACTTCAAGATTGGTGGTTAGAGATGAGTGAAAGAAGAAATGTGGAAGTAACAGAGAGAAGAGGAAAGGCTAGAAGATTCTAGAAAAGAATGAATTTGTAATATGTCCTTGACCAAAGATAGAGGTTAGAGAATATGGCCTAGACTTTAGTTCTTAAAGGAGAATTTATATTATAGGTATTATTTAAAATACAAATTGAATCCAAGATTAATGTTAACATTTGGTTCCTGGCCACTAAAGCTGGCAAACAATATACAACAACTTAAAATAATTAAAAAGCCAGATGGTTTTATTAGAAAATGAAGATTTCTTGGCCCATAACTTGCTTGCCGAGTACATTAACCTTTATTATGGACTCAGCTCCACTCTCATCTAATGTGATCTGCTAAAAATGTTTTAGAGATCTCTATAGAAATAAAATTTATTTTTAAAGATACAAATTAACTTGCAAATTCAAAACTATAACATGAACACCAAGCATAACGTTTTAAATTAAGCTGTTAGTTGCTTATCCCTTGTCCATGTCCAACTATTATATTTGGGAGCTATCCCAGTGTGTTATGTTAAATTCTCAAGGCCTGTATAGTCTTTAACCTATCTTTAAAAACAACAGAATTTAAATGAATGTCAATAAATCCAGTGAATTATAAATATCCTCTCTTCCAACATATTTAACCAAAGCTGTCCATAAATAAAATTGCATTTCCTAGGATTTCAGGCATGAATATAAATATATGAATTTTAATTTAATGTTCTACCAGAAGACCCTAGGAGAATGTGAACAAGTTGAACATCTGTTAAGTTATTCTTAAAAC
>NW_011888920.1:864831-876240 GCF_000151845.1 Pteropus vampyrus
CTCCCTTTCCCAAACAACCTAAAACCACTAAACTACATAAAGTGGCAGAATTTCACTCAACACTATGTAGTGCTGTCCTGTCTCTGGTAGCATAATGATAAAGACTAAGCTACAAGCAAAAGCAGGAGTTCTTGCTGCAAGAAGAGCTCTCTTTGCCCCAACCCCACCAACCCAAATTACAAACCAAATTCTATAGGAGTGTAGCCCTTAAACTGGTCTTCCTGAACAGATAACACTGACCTACCAGCTGGAATGTTCACTTAGACAGGAAAAGGTGCAAGGAAGGGCAGAGAAAGGGAAATTGTCTGTGATGTTATTAATTTCAGCACCCCGAGGAAGAAATTGGCTGTGAACTCTCTTAAGTGAGCAATGGCAGAGGAGAATATATTTCATTAAAAGCCCTGAGAGGGAACACATAGTCAAACAAAAAAGCAACAACAGAGGCAAGAGAACAACAAACCCAAGTCCCATCCCCGGTGCCGGGAATCGGGACAGAGATAGAGTAGAATCCCATTGTCAGGGAACAAGGTTTGTGCTCTTTCTACATTCTAAAACCAAGCCCTCAGAAATCTCCCCAACTTGTCACTCTGAACAGCTGCATGCATTTGTAAAAGCAAGTTTGTAACACTGTACACCTTTTAAGGCTGCAGTTGAATACTAAATAATAGAGTAGTTTTGTTCAAAAGCAACATTTATTTTTCATGAATATAAGAGGCATATTACATTTGCTATAGAAAATGCTATGTGAGGGAAAGGGTGCATGTTACCGATATAGAAAAAAATAATTCTACTTATGAAAGTGTTCTGCCCTATAAGAATGTATTGAATGAAAAGCATTGTCTCAGGTGAATGAGCCACACAGAAATGCAGATTTACTAGGGTTTGTTTTGAAATGTAATTTGTACAGTGAGCTTTTATTCCTTTGATGGCAATGAAACAGATTTATTGGCTACATGTTGGAAATACAATAGATAACAGATAACCAAGGGAGAAGTTTTAATAAAACACTCAAGAAAGAAAAAAGAAAAGTGAATGAATATGCCTGCTTACATTTCAGCTAATAAATAAAAAGTACAGGTAGGGCTTTAACTGAAAACCATCCTGGTTATTGCAGCCTGGAAAGTTTATTGAAAATTAGGTAGAACACTCTAATTTTTCATACTCACAGATATGATGTAAGCTGAACAAGCTAGTGTGATACGGCACATTTTTATTTTGGTACAGGAATCCTATATTTTCATAGGAAACTTGCAAATGGTCATAAAGAGGAAGAGTGGTTCCTGATTATTAGCTCAGCTATTTCTGATTGTGCTCTGGGATTTTGAACAACTGAACAATAGAGTATTTAATTTTACCACTCGCCCCTTGAAGTAAAAACACCAGACACTTTTAGGGAAATTTTGAAGGTATATCTTTAATAAGCACTAGCTTTTCATCTCAAAGAGCTGAGAGGAAATGAGCTAAGGACAGTTGAGAATTTGGTCCTGAAAGCATCATGCTTAGAAATCCAAGTATATTTAGGCCACTCATCTGACACAGAGACTTAATGAGTTCCTGTCACATACCTCTCACTCAAATGGTTTTAGTCAGTAAGGCCCAGGACTCACAGAAGAAATCGGCTCTCCTTTTTTTCTTTCAAGGCAGAAAGAAAAATATAGTTCTTTCTGAGCAGCCCCTGACCTATCTTCATTTCAGTGTTGCTCTCTTAAGAGTCTTGCTTTGGAGGATGATGAATCACTTCCTACTCCTGGAGTCAGTCTTCTTTAAAATAGACATGAAGGAGCCAGAGAGAAAAAAATTAATCTATATACCAATAATAACTCCTAATGCAAATAAAAAAAAATAGTGGTGAGCAGGGCCAAACTTGTTCTCCCATAATTTGCACCATGACTTCTTAGAACATGCTCCACAGATCTGTAAAAGAACTAGAGACCCCAGATGTGATTTCACTTAATTCAGAAACAGAAATTCAGAACGGTGGGTGAGTATATGATAGGGGTTTACATCACCAAATCTGAATTGTTTTAATACGCAAAAGCTTTTAGGCTATAAATAATCCATGATGGTTTGCCAAACAGAAAAATGCCATTGTAAATCCATGTCGGTATAGCAAAAAGACAGGAACACAAAAGTAAAATACATAAAATCAATTAGCACAGTTTAGAGAATTTGAATCCATTATTAAATATGGACCCTATCAAATGTTCCATCCAATTTCCAGTTGTGTTACTACTTCCATGCTTACTTTTTTTACTTTTAATTGCCCAAATCTTTCAATGAACACTATTTTGAAGGGCTCATACAGAGTCCCAATGTCATTCTCCAAAGGAGTTACTTCTGTGGAGGGGTTTTTGGAAAGAAAGAATTCAAACTTCTGCTATAGTTTATAAATTGTCTTGTGTAGGATTATAATAAGAAACCTTCTGAGAAATTTTTTTCTGACTGGTGTTAAATGAATTTGCATACCTCAGCAAGATGCATAAAAAGAGGATTTAATGGCTTAATTTCTAAAGCACCTATATTATCATGGCATGCTTTTGGAGGCAGGTAATTACTGTCTACATAGGTAAGTATGTAGTGTATCTCATGGGAAAAAATAGTTTGGTTTGTGCCTTTTCCTTATTTTCCTTTTATATAATTAAGATGTATCCATAAGAAAAGCTCATCTGTTGGTTTTTAATACACAAGGTGCTTTCTTTAAAAGAGCAAGATCCAAAATTGTTTTGTGATTCAAAATTTAAAAATAAATTAATCTTCCAAATATTCCAAAGACATGTTTCATGAATTTACTTATCCCTTATTTTGTCAAAAGATTTTAAGGGTCTAAATAACTCAACCTTATGTAAGCTCTGGTGTACCTGGTTATATATACTGAATAAACCAGATGATCTATTTACATGTAGACATGGATATATCCTCAGAGACTATTATTAAATGCAATCCTATATTCTTGGATATAGAGGTTGATGATACACCTTTCTATTTGCCATGGCACTAACAAAGCTAGGCTGAAACTCAGCAACCACTTGTATTCATTGCTTTGCAGGATAGTAGTAAGTTCGGTTGCTGGCAGGAAAAGGGTCTCTTACCACACCCTTCTTAAACTAAAGGTTTCTTCATGCTTAATGTAAGTATGTGCACATTCTTTTATCGAGGTGGTCTGGAGCTGCAGATACAATCACACCGCTCGTGGTGATCCAACTGGATGTCAACGAGAGCCATGTGCTTTGCTCTGCCCCTCCTCCTGAAGTAGCCAGGCTCAAACTTTAATACCTAGGACAAGAAGCATATTCTTGTTAGAAATCTCCTGGAGTATAACTCAACAGACATCACTTATTCTCTTTGCGACAACTGGTTATTAACCTTTTGAGAATCCAGTAAAAACTATGGGCTCACTATTAGAATATTTTAAGTATTTTTACAATCATCAACTCCTTGAAATAGAGGGATCAACTGATCACACAGTAATGCCTCCTGCATTACCTACCTGTAGTACCTAGATGACCTCAGGTATCCTAGCAGGTATTTATTGACAGCTTTCTAAAGGCCTGCTTTGTCCCAGGTGCTATCCCAAATATTGTTATATTCTTCTGCCCAAAACATATATTATGGAAAAAATAACATTACAGAGCATATTATTATTTTGGTAGGTAGCATAATGTATAAAGTCAAGAACATAATATACCGGTATGGCTAAAATTTTGGTTGATGTAAAACATTTTGCTCTAATAAAGGTCATTAGCAGCCATAAGCAAATGAAAATGTGTCTATGTTCTTACATATTTGTTAGTATATAATATCTTTTATAATTCAAAACAGATTAAGCTCTATTAAAATCTTTGTACATTAATGCCTGTGTATTGTTACAGCATTTTTAAATTAATAAAGTCTATCATTAATTTTTTAATTATTAAGTTTAAACATATATTTTTGAATTAGTATGTTTAAATAGAAGCTAACTCTTCTCCCCTGCTGTGGCCTTCACTGAAGTCAAAGAGTCATCACATGATAAATACTTGAAAAATTACATACTTGTTTTCACATATACTATATGGTCGGTTTGATTGCTTCTCTTCTTTATATTCTTAGGTTCCTGTTAGACTTCACTTTTGATTTTGTTCTATTTTCCTCTTAGTCTCTAAACTCTGGCATAGCAGCACCATATAATTATGTAGCATTTTACAGTTTTCAAAGAATTTGCATAGGTGTGCTATTTCTTTTGCCCTCAAACCTTGTCACATAGTAGACGAGGTATCCTTATTTCCATTTTACAGATTAGAGAACTGAGATTGTAAGGAGGCTAAGTGCCTTGTCCAGGGTCTTCTGGTGCCTTAGATCTGGGAGCAGGGCTTTTTCCTCTAGGCTCCTAGAACACTCTGACCTAATGCCTCTACAACATGCCTATGATTTCCTTTTGTGTCCCCATGCGGGAACTACAGTGGGGACCTAATACACATTGCTTCACATATGTTGGTCCTGGATGAAGGTTAGAAGTAAAATCTTGTTTTCACATCTACATAACTTTTCATAGCATCCCCACCATTCTTTACAATGGATTATATTCTCAGAAATTTTCTCATCCTCAAATTACCTATTTCAAGTCATAAACCATCTACCAGGAAAAATCGGCCTAGAGTCCTTAGTACTCATGCATCATAGTCATTGTGCCCATTTCTTCAGCACTTAGCCATGCTGTCCTACGGTAGTTTCGATGAGAAGAATAAATCACTGCCTTTGTTCAATGTTCAATCAAGATAGGGAACCTGGACTCTAACAAAGAGTGGAACATAGAGTCCCATTCATACCTGAGCTTTGAGAGAATATTTATGAGGACAAAATTAGGGAGAAAAGGAATATCCTAAGGGAGTTCGTGAGTGAGGCACAAAAACTCAAAAGTATTTGATATTGGTAAAGCTAGTCCAAATGACAGTTTCGATAGCTAATTACATTGTTATATGTTTCTCCTATGATACTGCTGCACTTACAATAAATATCACATAATTTCGCATGATTCATTATGCATTCTCTCTATTAATTGGATTATTAGTGCTTTGAGGGCAAGAATAGCAAAAACAATCACTAACATTATTGCCATGCATTTTATAAATGACTTTGCAAATATCAAATTATTCAGACTTCACCGCAACACTATTAGGTACACTACTAATTTTGTTTATAGATAAGGAAAGAGAGGGGCTAAGTTACACACTCAAAGTCACAAAGCTAGTAATTGGTGGAATCAGAATGAGACTCCATGTGCACTATCTCATGCCCTTACCTATGAAATTGAAACTTTTGTTTGTACAGCTCAGCAACATACCGGGAATATAGTAGCTGCTAGAGAAATGCACCTGGGTGAATGTGCTTGATGAAGCCACCAATGCAGAAGTAAGCGAATATACGTGTATGTTCTCTCCTTTTTACCCCATCCTTGCACCTCACTATCCCAACTTCAGCGAATACAAAGGACAAAACAAAGAAGCCAGGAAATAAAGCAGAGTCTTAAAGAAAGTAGCCCATGCTTTGGACCCTTTTAAAACCTTCAAAATTTAGAAATAAAATTTAAAGTACTAGGAGCAGAGTTATAATGACATTTGCCTTTCACTGCTCTCATGTTCTCTACTGCTGGGTAACTATAGAAAATAAAAGATGTTGCTTCCCCATGAAAACTATAAGTAAAAAAAGCAATGATTGAAAGATGTCATACCTTTTTGGGTATTCAATAGCCTTGCCCATGACAGATATTAAAGCCTTACTGTGCCATGTTTGGTCAGAGTGTCTTGAAAGGGGTTCGAGGTTAAAGTCCTACAGCTTCGCCAAGAATTCCTCCAATGTGAATTAGCTGCTATTGTCCAAGACTACCTGTATGTAAACCAGATCTGGGGTTTGGCAGATGCTGGGGAGGGAAATGATTTCTAAGATGAGTGTATGATAAACATTCTCAATTTAAAGAAGGCCATTATGAAAGCCTAATAAGTTGCAATAACTGGCATCTATAAAATCAGTGCTCTGTCGATTTGCTTTCTCATTTGATGGCAAACAAAAGAGTGTGCTTTGGGATGACAGCAGAGCCTGGGCAGTTTTTCTAACTTGTCTCCTGATTGTTCAGGGATCTTCCCTGTGTTTTATATTAAGCAACATGAGCACAGCATATATGTGTTTTGCTGATAAGAGAAAAATGAATTGGCAGACAGTTTCCCAGACAAGACAGGAAAGCACTGTTTGAACAAAGTGGAAATTGGACTGCTTTACTGGCTGATCACAGCACTGATGTTCAAAGCTTTCAGACCATATAATAGTCTTTGGTTCAGGTACACAGCATTGAAAGGAAGACGAGAGCAAAGCTGATTTGAGAGACTGTGGAAAGTTAAAAGAAAAATGAAAAGCCTTTATCTGAGAAAGCAAACTGGCTAGTTATGGGTTATCTGGTCACCTTTAAAGGGAAGGAACCATTGAATTAATTACAGCCACTGTTGGACACTTGCTAATAGGAACCATCACAAAATGATTTCCTATTTTCTGAGCTATGATTCACAGCTGCAAGCATGCACACTGAAATAAAAATTCTCTAAAGAGCAGCCAGCCATTTCTTATCACCTATGGGTGAAAATAGAAAACTCGACTCCTCTTCACCACCTGGAAAAATGCATGAAGCCAGGGGAAGTTGACTTTTACTAAATGGAGAATGACTGAGTCAGTTGGTAGCTTTCATACCGCTACACAAAGCCAAAGATGCTCAGTTTGCAAATTACCATATCACGAACGAAATCTAACTACAGCACCAATAAACCACTGAGTGAATCATTGCCACAATGCTATTACGCTAATAAAATCAAACCAGGCAGAAAAGCTATCTGTTGAGTTGGGTTCTTGTTTATCGGGGGGAGGGAGGATGAGGCGGGGGGAACGTTGTTAAGGACTTGTGGTAGTTCTCAAATTGATGGTTGACATAGGAACACAAGTCCATATTTCAGGACAAATGCATTCATTGTATGAACTTGAATCATTAGGAGTTTATTTAAGATTCTACCAGCTTCCAAAGCAGGCAGTGTTCAGTGCACATACAGTTTCTTATCTTAAGGAAAAAAATGAGCTTGATATTTTGCTTCTGTTTTGACATCTTTCATGTTTATTGACTGTATGAAAAATATGCACAGAGTTAAGGTTTTAAGGGCTGATAGTCCATTTTTCTGCAATTTAAGTGACTATAAACAAAAATACTTTGAGAAGAGATGATATATTGCTTTCTACCTGGGTAATTGCTCACCTTGCAGGCAATGGTTGCACCAGAGCCTGGGCCTTGTAATGGAGAGACTGAGACCAAGTCATAAGGTGCAGCACTCAATAAGAAAGACACAAATGACAAGAAGTTCAGCAACATTTTAAGTTGGAAGGTGACCAAAGCTAGGGCTATAGTGAGGGTCTATAAAACTCTCATAAACTTTGAAAATGGAATCTTGACATCTGTCGACATTTACTTCTAATAGAACTTTTCTGTGAACATCCTGGGGTTACTATGGAGTATATTTAGCAGCAGTCCTACCTTTACAGAGCTAAATAATTAAGTGATTTTGATAGTACCTTAGAGGGTTAATGGCTATATGCTCAGCCTTCCCATAATGGAAGCCTAGCTTGGCACCAAATTTCAGATAATGGCATTAGCGCTGAGTATCATTCTGACACAGGTAAGTCTTGTCTACTGAGGAGTATCATGCCCCAAGATAAGTTTGCTAAACTTTGGCAGTAAGGCCTGATGTGAAGCTAGATCTGGAAGGGAAAGGATGGGCTCATTCTGTACGTAGTACTTAACTGGAAAGTCCACCCGCTTGGTAGGTGAATTATCACAGTGTCAGGAAGTCAAAACTGAGAAAACCAGCCCATGCTCTCAGAAAGTTCCGCTCATATCCGTTTCGTGCTTTACAGTCTTCCGATGCTGTTATTCACCTAGTAGCACCACGAGGTAAGCAGCACAGGTGTTACTGATGAGTAAATTAACTTTTCCATAGACATTAACTGTTTTGGATCATATCTTTATTCTTTTGCATATATCTAGCACTTCGACCACCTATTTTTTATAGTTCTTACATAATTTCAGTAAGATGATATTTTGGGAGTAGGAAAGAGTGTAAAAATTAATGGCTATCATGTAGTTTCAGGTCTGTCTGAGAACTCAAAATTATAGGTTAACAGTGAAGAAACCTGAGGCCTTGGGAGGTTTTAAGTGGCTGGCCTTAAGCTGCCTCCCATGTGGCAGAGATAGAACCAGAATCCACATCTTCTCTCTTCTAGTCATACAATGTTTTCCTCTATTGCCCTGTCTTTAAGAGGAAAACATAAGGAAAGCCTGAAAAAAGCTGTCTCATGGTTTCACTCAAACAGGGAGAAAGGGAAGAAAGGAAAGAAGCAGGAAGACTCTATGCAAGTTCTAGAAATGACATTTCCAGAAAAAGAACAGCAAAGAGATTTTCTAGGCTTTTGTTATGATTAGTTATATCATAACCCCAAATCTTACTGCCTTTATCACAGAGTAAAAACTCTGAAAAAAAATTTTTTTTCCTGTCTCCTTGGTCTCAATTTACAATTTTGGCTAAATTTGTTTCAAAAATGGATGCTTAAAGCATGTAAAAAACTAAAAATACTATTCTTTTATCTTGAGTCTGAAGCTCAACATTGTATTATCCTAATTAACCTTTTGTTTCATGTACTAAATATCTGCTTACATCTCTAACTCAAATTAATAAGTATTTTTAATATAAAATTTAACACATAATATAAAATTCTACATCAAAATAAAAAGTCCTCTAAAGTTATTTTTTAATGTTGTGCAGAGACAAAAATGATTCTAGATGTTGTAAATGTGTCAGAAACTGGCTTGTGTGCTTAATACGGTTGCCACTAGCCACGTGTTATTATTTACATTGAAGTTAGTTAAACTAAATAAAATTAAAAATTCCATTTCTCATGTGCATTATATACGTTTCAAACGCCCCATATCCACATGTCGCTAGTGTCTACCATATTAGTGCAGGTACGAAGCATGCCCGTCACCGCAGAAAGTTTTACTAGTGTAGGTGGTTATACCAGCATTATGACAAAATCATGAGAAAGAATAAAGAAAATTAATTTCTATATTCCTCTCTCTGTTGCTCCCTAAATTTTTAGCTGTTGACTAAAAACTTAGGGCATAGACAAGAGACCAAATGATAAAAAACTGTAAGTATTAATGGAAAAAGTCTCCATATTTCTAGGGAAATCCTATTCCTTGATTATACATTATCAAGGGAAGATGAGAACTGACATTTAGCATCCTCTAATTGTCTATGCAATATGTTTTCTGGAATCTTCCCTATTTAAAAATCACTATCAAAGATCTCTTTTATATCCTATATATTCCAAGACACATAGAATAATTGTTAGGAAAAAGGAAAAATACTGTAACAGGATACCTGTAAAAAAAATACTGTAACAGGGTACCTGCAAATTTTTGAGAACAGAAAATAATAAACATGCTAACATTATATTGCACAGTGAAGAATGTTCAAACCCCCACAGGAGAAGTAGCATGACCTGTGTAAAAAGCAATGATTTTAGCTCCATTAGGAGCTTTATAATTTCTTGGATTTCACTCCTTAAATGCTTACTATTAAAATATGTGTGGAGAGTTACACGGGCCTGCCTATATGACGTGTTCGAGGCACCCCTTAAGGATGCTTAGCTCTCATAGAAACTCATTTCACATCTCATCAGTTATAAGTAGGAGCTGGGGAAGCTGGTTTCTCATTTCTCTGAGTTAGGAATACAAACACAGAACTAACAGAATAAAGGATGATGAATTCTCCCTCATGAGCCTAGCTCGAGCAACCCCCAATTCTGGAAATGAAGCCAGCCTTCTGTACTTTTCCACAGGACACTCAGCAGAGTGAACACTGTGACATATTTCAAGGGTATTTTAGGAGTTTAGGGGAAATACGTCAGGTGCATTTGTGCCAGGTATGCAGGTATTGACTGCGCGCAATGCCGTTTTGTCCTTTGTCCAGCACTTGGCAGAGTATAGAGCTCTGCAGACTCCTAGAAAGAGATGCTTTAGACAGTAGTTTCAAAAGGATGCCAACATTTTAAACCTGTTCATGTGACTGAACAAGGAGATCAAGGGCTTCCCCTTCTAGATATCAATTGTAAACAGAAATTTACAGGTAATAGTATTATGTGCAGAGATAAGAAAAAAACTAAGAAAAAGACCGTCCAGAAGGCAAGAGTCCTTGTGGATGTATGTTTAACTCTGCTGTTTCTGAAACAGGAATTTAAAAAATCAAGCCATAACTTGGATCTGAGCAGAGTCAAGATAAAAATACAGCATTCCCCAAATACTTCAAAGGCTGAACTCGAATGTTTTTCCTCACAGTTATGACTAGGTAGAGATCATGTCACTTCCTAGATTATTTTAACTTTAACCAGATTACTGCATTCTGCATTCATCCTCAGGTTATGACTAAACATTACAAAATTCAGCTTCTGAGACACAAGGACAATGTCCAATCTAGAGTTCATCAGGACATACAAAAATAAAATACAATGAGCACGATAACATTCTCTAGATACAAGTACTTTTTTCCTTTTGAAAACTGTGGGGTGGAGTAAGAAATTCTTGTGACTAAGAGAATATGTTCTATGTAGGTCTAAAGCAATGTGTTTCCCCTGTGTAAGGTAAGCATAGTCATTGTGGCCTATGACTCCCTGCATTCCTCAAGTGGAAAATAACGGTTACGAGGTATTCATTTTCATTTAGCTTAGAAGTTACCTCCTAACTTATCATTATTGTTTTATTGTTTTCAGGATAACAAAAGAGTTTTATAAAGCTGGAGATTTAATTTAGGGAGCACTCTATATTCTTTTGTTTTGAGGAACACTGATAAAAAGCAACTCAATATTTCCTCACAATAATGTCTGCTTCACATTTTAGTTCATATTTTAGAATATATTTCTGTATAATGTTTCGCATCTTTTAAAAAGCATTTCAGATACACTATACTATCTCATTCCCAGAACTGCTCTATAAGAGATTATCTGATATGCTTTCTCAGTCCCATTTCGCATATGTGAAAACTGAGTCTCTAAATTTTAGTGTCTCACGTATGATCCCACAGTCAGGAAGTAATAGAGCTGTTGTCAATGTGAAGAGCAGCTCTAACTCCCCTTAAGCCTACTTTTTAATCTTCAATAAAGTGCTGTATATTTTTAAAGAGAGAGCACAGTGTTACTAGTGATAAGAACATAAACTCTGGAACCAGTTGGTTGGAGTTTAGGTCCTGGCTCTGTGATTCTTTAATCATGTCACACTGGTCAACTTACTGATCCTCTGAGGCCTCAGTTTACTCATCTATGAAAAGGGAATAAAAATAGCACCCCCCC